>NW_007737904.1:40841-48740 GCF_000696425.1 Galeopterus variegatus | reverse complement strand
GTTGCCGGACACGAAAAAAGACAAAAAGGAAAAAAAAAAAAACATTAAAAGAAAAAATGGTGACTTTACAACGGAGAAACCTGGACAACACCACTTGAACCAAGTCATCAACAGTGACATCCCCAGTATTATGTCAGGTTGATATCAGGTATCCTCTCATATGACTTGCCCTTCACCTATCTTGTATTCTTCCCCTAAACCCATAAGCCCAGTATAATCAGAAGAAAACATCAGACAAACCCAAACTAANTAATGGGCCCCGGTGATACACTTGAAGCCCATTTGTCAAGATTAGCTGGAGTCTAGACTTTCTGTCTCCCTAGGGCTTTTGCCTGCAGTGTCTCAACCACCATGGGAGCATATTTGTGTCTGCAGGGCCTTCCTGGCCACTCTTGCCTCTATGTGGAACCAGAACCAGACATGTGTCTCTGAGCTGGAAACCTCTTGGTTACCTGAATGAGCCAACTGCAGCTGTGGCCCAAATAGGAGGTCTGGTTCTGATGCTAAACCCTGGATACTTGAAAGATGTACCTTTACTTGCTCTCCCTGTCCACAATGGAGTCAGAGCTCAATGCTGCCCCTCTTAAAACTTGTTATTGTTAGACACCAGGCTAAGGTTGAACCCTGCTTTGCTCAGGTTTGACTCCTGGTGCAGACTCCTGCCCAAGCTGCAGGTGACTTGCAACCCAATGTGACTTGCAACCAAATGTGTGTTGCCGTAACATCGGGCTCTGCTCAAACCAAAAAAGCAGTCCTAGGGTTTGCTTATCAATTCTCCTGCTTTTCTACTTTATCATTCCTCAGTGCATGCTTTCTTTAGTGTTATTTCTTAATTATTACTCTCCTTGAGTTTATTTTGCCACTCTTTTTCTAGTTTATTGAGTTGCTTGCTTAGTTTATTTTTATTATTCCTTTTTTGTTAAATAAGAAAAACATTTACTATCATTAATTTATTCTGTGTATGACTTGACTTCATTCCTTAATTTATGACATATGTTCTTGACATTATCATTATTTAACTAGTCAATGATTACATGTTTTATTTCCTCATTGACAAAAAAAAATTGCAGGACAATATTTTGAATTTCTAAGTCTTTTTACACATTATTCATTCTTTTATCATTAATTTATAGTTTTATTTCATTGTGGTTAACAAATGTGGCCTGTGAAATTTCTACTAACTAAAATTTATAGAGGTTTTTTTAAAGCTTAATCTTCCCCTAAACCCATAAGCCCAGTATAATCAGAAGAAAACATCAGACAAACCCAAACTAACGGACATTTTACAAATCCTCTTGCTCTCTGTACATGGCAGTTATTTGACAGAGGGGTGGCCAGAGGCAGCCTTAGCACCGAAGTGTTCCCACTCCAATGTTTTCTTCACCAGGTTTCTGGAGGTGGAGCTTGGGCAACAGCACCTTCCCTGCCTAAAATGGCAATGCTCATTACAACTCTTGCTGAAGTGTCTTGCAAGCCATCGGAGCAAAACGGAAACTGGGATCGTCGCTGCAGTTGGCAGCTCTCGGGCTGGCATAAACCCATTCTCAAGTCATTTGTAGAATTGCAATTTGGCTGAATCTAAATGTTCCTGTCCTCCCTTCACTTCCAGCCCCCCAGGGACTTTGCTCTATGTTCTGTTAGTGTACTGTACAGGCGAGGTTTGTTTTCCCTTGCTTCAATCATGAGCCCGTTGGTACTTTCCTCAAATTGGTCTTTCATCACAATGTACGGTAACAAAAACTTCTTAGTTTCTGGCCTTTCAATAGCATCCTTCCATCTTTTCTGCTGCTAGGACAAATTTTCATTTTATTTTTGTATTGTTTGTTCACTTCAAAGGGAATATGGAAGAGAGTTAATATTAGGCTTAAAATGCCACCTTGGATCAGGGGCTGGAGAGGAAGCTGAGCCAATGGCCAAACCACGTCACCCCACCTCGGGCTTTGTCAAGGGGCTTCGAGGGTCTGGCAAATGTCCAGTGGGGCCAGCACCTGTGACAGGGCTATGGTGACTTTGGAGCTGAGAGATGGGAAGAAAAATTATTTAGCTGCTGATATCTCTGTCTACAGGTTTGACCTGGCTTTCACAGGTAGTGGCTATATTAGCATTGACCTGGACACGTAGTCATATAATGACAGAGGAAGGCCCCATATGTATTTTTTAATTATAAAGGCATAAACAAGAAAATTAAAAATGATCTTTCTAGGTTTTTGATACATATTAACAATTTATATTCCAGAAGTAGGCAGATTTGCTCATCCACCACTTATTTTTTACCTATTGGATAAAGGCGTGTATTTCCCATCAAGGCTGCCATTTGTCCCTCATTGTGTGAGGTGGCTAGGGCAGACTTCAGGATGCCATGCAGAAACCGAGCCTTAGCAGGGCAGAGAGAGTCACCCAGAACCACACAGCTAGCAAATGCTGGAGGACCAGGACTGGGCCTCAGGCGTGGCTCTCTCTGAATCAAGTGTTTTTACTCTCACACATTTATCCAAATAATATCACTCATTGGGTTATGAAGAGAGATCTTTATTTTATTTTTTATTGAAACATAATTGATTATACATATTCATGGGGTACAGGGTTGACTATCAGTATCTGTGTACAGCACATAATGATCATATCAGGATAATTAGCATATTCATCATTGCAAAACATAATCATTCTTTGTGTCCATTAACCTATTTCTCCCTAATCCTGCTCCCTCGCCCCCTTTCTTACCTCTGGCAACCATAGTTCTGTTCTCTCCTTCTGAAAGTTCAACGTATTATTGTGATTGTTTTTTCTTTCTTCCTTCCTTTCTTTGTTTCTTTCTTTCTTTCAGAGGAGAGATCTTTAATCTGCATCAATATCAAAAGCTAAGTCTTAGATGAATGCTAAGTCCTCTGTTCTCATTGTGAAGAGTATCAAAGGCCAGAGCTTTAGGTCACACACACACACACACACACACTTCATCTCAATTAGACCAACGCCCTCCTGGGGCCTTCTGATTCTGAGTTCTTAAGCTAACCACACAAGGCAGTCTCATCAACAATGCTGTCTTTCATGCTTGAGCAATGTAGATGTACTCTCCCTCCTCAGCTGTTCATCTCCCCAGTGGAAATTGCTCAAGAAAGCTCAGTACAGTAACCTCCCCCCAAACCCACACACACCCCAAGATTAAAATTTTCAGCAATCTCTAAGAACTTCCTAAGGAAGAAATACAGAGAAAGGGCCTTCCCACTATGTCTCTAGAAGCTAGTCCTCTCCCACCCCACACCCCATGGCGTCCATTAAGGCAATACAGGAGCTTAGCACACCTGCCTTCACCCTTCTCCTGCAGCACCTGTGCAGCAGACAGGACAGTGTGGGGTGGTGGATTAAGCACAACCGTATTCAAAAACTGGTCCATTGCTAAGGTAATTAAATGCTCAGGGTCTTAGGGGGTAAGAATGGAGCTAATAATGCCTACTGTATTAGTCAACTATCACAAACAACCACAGAATTTCAGTAGCATGCAATAATAAGCATTTTTCACCCATCTGTGGTCAGCTGGCTGGGAACTGGCTGACTGAGGCTGAATGTCTCTGCTTCAAGCTATGATCCAGCTGGCTCCTGTCTGCCCATGTGTCTAATTCTGGACCCCAGGTGGAAGAATCAGCACCTCCAGGAGAGAAGCCTTTTTCATGGTGAGGGCAGAAATGCCAGAGAGCATGGTCAACCACATGAGCAAATCCCTGTTTGCATCACATCTACTATTATCGCACAGGCCAAAGTAAGTCATATGATCAGGCCAAAAGCAGAGTAATAACCCATTTGTGTACTTCTCATGTGAGAGGGTCTAAACAGTTAAATGACAAAGAGCTGATCCAGGCAGCAGTGAAGAATTGGAGCTGAAAATTCCATCTCCATACTACTTCACAGGGTTGTTGAAAAGATTAAATGCAATTGTTAGCCAAGGTGTTGGTGCACAGGAAACATTTAATAACCATTCGTTTTATTCTGTTCCACACCTTCGAGGCCCTTCACTGTATGCTCTGGCTGAAGTCTACCCAGGCTGTGGTAGACAGTGAAATATGGCCTCCATCAGTTCCTTCCCTCACTCTATAGGCATGCTTTCCCTTGAATCAAAAAATAGAGTCCAATTCTCTCCCTTCAAATCTAAGCTGGCCTTAGTGACTTCCCTTGACCAATAGAGAGAAGCAGAAATGATGTTGTGAGACTTCCAAGGGTAAGACACAAGGAGACTTGCCACCTCCGCTGAGTCCCTTGGACTGCTAACTCTTGGACTACTCCCTCTGGCAAGCCAGTCTCCAAGCTGTAAGAAGCCCAAGCTACACGGGGAGGCCACATGTACACGTTAAGATTAGCGACCCCAGCTGAGCTCCCAGTGTTAAGTGCCAGCCAGGTGAGTGGGCCCCTTGGACATCCAGCCCAGTTGATCCTTTAGATGACTATAGGCCAGCTGATATCTTGCTGAAACCACATAAGAGACTCCAAATGAGAGCTGCTCAGCCAAGTTCAGGTCAACCAACAGAGTTTTGGGGGATAATAATAAATTGTTATTTTAGGGCATTATGTTTTGGGGTGGTTTATTTTGCAGCAATAAGTGACCAGAAGGCTGGCAGATGCTAATACCTCCACTGGCCACTGAAGCCACATAGGACCCTGGTGGACAGAGAATCATCTCATCCCCAAACTCATCAAAGGTCACTCTCAGTGCTAGTCCTGCCTGCCTTTCCAGGACTGTCAAAGTCCTTTGACAAGACTTCTAGCTCAGCTCTCTCCACAGCCCCTTTTACTTCAAGGTTGGGGAAGGTGTCCAAGTAAATAGGATTCGTTTGGCAGCAACTCAGGAAGAAGTAGAGACATGCAGGTTTAAGTCCTTCCAGGGGCTGAAAGGGGATGGCTATTCCAAATTCTGATGTTTGTACATTTCCCTGAGTTACTCTTTCAAGGAGATTCAGAATGACTCAGACTCAGATGGGTTGAATTGACTCTCAGACTTTCAACTAGTAGATGATCTTTGCTTTTGACCCCAAATGTACTTGATGTAAGTTCTGGGGAATTAGAGTCCCCAGAATTCTGCACTGACCTTTCTTATTTCACAAGCCCTAAGGAACACAGGCTATGGTCAGGCACATGTGGCTGGACAAAGTGCCTGAGAACTGCCAAGAAGGACCTGGTGGATCTGGCAGCAACTCAGATCACCTGAGACCCTCCACCCATCAGAGTGTGGGGGGTGTCCACAGGAGCCCATCAACATTCTAGGAAACTAAATGCAATTACAACACTTTTATTCAAGTGATTCTTCCCTGTTTGCTTGTTATGTATATCTGTTCTGCAAAAGTAATTTTATAGTAAATAAAGCAGCAAAACTGTGTTTGAATTCAAGGATCTTCAGCCCTTACACAAGCCAAAGGAAGAAGCCCCACTGTCCACTTACCTAAACATGATGGTTATGCAGTCATTTAAAGGATTCCAAGCATTTAGATAGATTGCAAGTTGATGATTCAAAAGCAAATGTCCTGGCAGTAGAATAGAGAAATGACAAAGCTAAGCTCTATGTTATAAACAGAATCTAGAAAATCTAGTTCCCAGAAATTCTAGTAGTGGCAAAGAATTGCAAGAAAAGAATTATCGTGTTTAAACCTAATGTTTCAGACTTCTTCAACTCCTCACCTTCCCTCTTGCAAGACTTGTCAGCATCTTCCCTCTGTCTCAAAGGGACATGGAGGAAGGAATGTCCTAACTCTATCCCTCATAGGCATACGGGTTTTTAATAAAGGTATTTGGCTCCTCTGAGTCTCAGATTTTCATTGATGAAATGAGAATCATACTATCAAAATCACAGTTGTTGTATTAAGTGAAATACGGCATCCACGTGCCCCTAGCAGGATTCCTGTCAACTATTTTTGTATAAGTAGCATTATTTCTTCTTAAAATGTTTGATATAATTTATCAGTAAAACATTCTAGCCTGGAATTTTCTGTGTGCATGTCATTCATAATGAATTCAAAATTGATATTGTATAGAGATCTATTCAAATATTCTCTTTCTTTCTGTGTCATTTTTGATGTTTTCCTTTTTGAAGAGTCTGTCCATTTTATCTAAGCTGTTAAATTGCTATTTTTAAAAAATAATGTCTTCTTCTTATCTTTATATTCTCTGAAGGATCTGTAGTGAAATCAACTCTTTACAACCTGTTACTAAGAATTTGTGCACCTTCTTGCATTCTCTCTGTCTCTCTGTTTCTGTCTCTCTCTGTCTCTGTGTGTGTGTCTCTTGATCAGATTGTCAGCCTTATATTTTCTTGCTTTCTTTCTCAGTCATGAATAGCTGCTTAAATAACTCCCAGCTTAGAACACACCCATAAACAAGCAAACACAGAAAGCTCCTTCAGCCTTGTGGGTTTCTTTCCCACCTCCAGCCCTATCCCAGCTATTGCCCACTTTGTAGCTTCACAGTTAACTTTTTACACTGGCTGTATCCACTGTCTTCCCTTTAATTTACTCTTATTGTTTTTAACACTATTTGATTTGAAATATCTATCTTTGAGCTCTTATTCGCATGAACATTTTTCATAGCTGCCATTATAAGCTATACGTCTTCATATATTTTTCATGCAATAATGCACCATGAAAACTTTCTCATGTTTACAGTCCTCATGTGTTTTATTTTTAATGGTAACATAATATACCATTTTATTACTGATTCAAAACTTTTTAAAAGTCATTTTCCTAACATTGAGCATTATTTTGCATTTAATTATAACTTCGCTTAGCTCAAGGCGGTATTTAAGCACACTCATAGCCTCAACTCATATACTCGTGACTCCCAAAGCTCTTTACCCCAGGCATTGTTCTTGAGTAAAATTCATATAAGTGTCTTCTGGATAAAAATTTGCAATTAAATATGAAGAAGCAGTATCAGTTAAGAGTGAAGGAGAATATATTAGAAATTTTGAAAAAAGATACAAAGAGACATCTCAGAGAGGGAGCAAATAATCCAGCTAAAGATGCCTAGTAGGTACAATTCACATATCTGAACTCTAGCTGCAATGAAGACTAGAAAATGTAGTTGTCTTAATTCTATGTTAGGAGCACATGATTGATGAGAAACTATCAAAATGTGGAAAAAGTATTCCAAAAATGTCATAGAGTATTTCTGTTTGCTGGATTTGGATGTTTTTTCTTCTCTTTCTTTCTTTCTCTCTTTCTTTTTTTTTTTTTTTTTCTCTTTCCCACAGTTCCTGAGCTGACTGCATGATTAAGAACTGTGCTATAAGCTGACCCCATTACTCAGTAAGTTTGTAATGAAGTCTCTCCGTACATCTGTTTTATAGTTTTCTGTTTAGACAGCAAATTAGAAAGCCTTCTTCTCTACCTCCTGAGATTTTCCCTCTGTCTTTAAGAAAATCTAATTTCTAGAAGACAGTATTCTGGTCATGGGTCTTTCTTTACTTCTTCCTTGTTGGCACTTGAATTTGTAATAATTCCATTGAGATTTTCCTCCATTTCAACCCAAGATAATAATTCTTCTAAGCTAAAAAGGCCCTTAGTCTTCTTTATGTGTTTATGATTGACTCCACTATTTTCATTAGCTTAAACTCATAATTTAAGTAACTGAATTTATGACTATGATTAAGATTCCATAATAGGTCAGTCCTCAACCCTTGATGAGAAATATGGTGGAAAGGAAAATAAAAACTGGGGTAGCAATACCATCCATGACTTGAGCTCTCCCTGTTTTTTTTTTTTTTTTTGTCTTTTTGTCTTTTTCTGTGTCCGGCAACGGATCGCAACCCTCAGTGTTGCCCCCGTACCGGACCGGGGACCGGCAACGGGATCACAACCCTCGGTGTTGCTCCCGCGCCTCGCTCAGCCAGTGAGCGGGAACCAGTCTGTATGTGGGATCCAA
>NW_007737904.1:16955-39841 GCF_000696425.1 Galeopterus variegatus | reverse complement strand
GTGGTAGACAGTGAAATATGGCCTCCATCAGTTCCTTCCCTCACTCTATAGGCATGCTTTCTCTTGAATCAAAAAATAGAGTCCAATTCTCTCCCTTCAAATCTAAGCTGGCCTTAGTGATTTCCCTTGACCAATAGAGAGAAGCAGAAATGATGTTGTGAGACTTCCAAGGGTAAGACACAAGGAGACTTGCCACCTCCGCTGAGTCCCTAGGACTGCTAACTCTTGGACTACTCCCTCTGGGAAGCCAGTCTCCAAGCTGTAAGAAGCCCAAGCTACACGGGGAGGCCACATGTACACGTTAAGATTAGCGACCCCAGCTGAGCTCCCAGGGTTAAGTGCCAGCCAGGTGAGTGGGCCCCTTGGACATCCAGCCCAGTTGATCCTTTAGATGACTATAGGCCAGCTGATATCTTGCTGAAACCACATAAGAGACTCCAAATGAGAGCTGCTCAGCCAAGTTCAGGTCAACCAACAGAGTTTTGGGGGATAATAATAAATTGTTATTTTAGGGCATTATGTTTTGGGGTGGTTTATTTTGCAGCAATAAGTGACCAGAAGGCTGGCAGATGCTAATACCTCCACTGGCCACTGAAGCCACATAGGACCCTGGTGGACAGAGAATCATCTCATCCCCAAACTCATCAAAGGTCACTCTCAGTGCTAGTCCTGCCTGCCTTTCCAGGACTGTCAAAGTCCTTTGACAAGACTTCTAGCTCAGCTCTCTCCACAGCCCCTTTTACTTCAAGGTTGGGGAAGGTGTCCAAGTAAATAGGATTCGTTTGGCAGCAACTCAGGAAGAAGTAGAGACATGCAGGTTTAAGTCCTTCCAGGGGCTGAAAGGGGATGGCTATTCCAAATTCTGATGTTTGTACATTTCCCTGAGTTACTCTTTCAAGGAGATTCAGAATGACTCAGACTCAGATGGGTTGAATTGACTCTCAGACTTTCAACTAGTAGATGATCTTTGCTTTTGACCCCAAATGTACTTGATGTAAGTTCTGGGGAATTAGAGTCCCCAGAATTCTGCACTGACCTTTCTTATTTCACAAGCCCTAAGGAACACAGGCTATGGTCAGGCACATGTGGCTGGACAAAGTGCCTGAGAACTGCCAAGAAGGACCTGGTGGATCTGGCAGCAACTCAGATCACCTGAGACCCTCCACCCATCAGAGTGTGGGGGGTGTCCACAGGAGCCCATCAACATTCTAGGAAACTAAATGCAATTACAACACTTTTATTCAAGTGATTCTTCCCTGTTTGCTTGTTATGTATATCTGTTCTGCAAAAGTAATTTTATAGTAAATAAAGCAGCAAAACTGTGTTTGAATTCAAGGATCTTCAGCCCTTACACAAGCCAAAGGAAGAAGCCCCACTGTCCACTTACCTAAACATGATGGTTATGCAGTCATTTAAAGGATTCCAAGCATTTAGATAGATTGCAAGTTGATGATTCAAAAGCAAATGTCCTGGCAGTAGAATAGAGAAATGACAAAGCTAAGCTCTATGTTATAAACAGAATCTAGAAAATCTAGTTCCCAGAAATTCTAGTAGTGGCAAAGAATTGCAAGAAAAGAATTATCGTGTTTAAACCTAATGTTTCAGACTTCTTCAACTCCTCACCTTCCCTCTTGCAAGACTTGTCAGCATCTTCCCTCTGTCTCAAAGGGACATGGAGGAAGGAATGTCCTAACTCTATCCCTCATAGGCATACGGGTTTTTAATAAAGGTATTTGGCTCCTCTGAGTCTCAGATTTTCATTGATGAAATGAGAATCATACTATCAAAATCACAGTTGTTGTATTAAGTGAAATACGGCATCCACGTGCCCCTAGCAGGATTCCTGTCACACAGTAGTTCATTTCCTTGGTCAGTGCTAACCCTCTATGCTCTGAATCCAATTCTGTCTGTCTCTCTGTTTCTGTCTCTCTCTGTCTCTGTGTGTGTGTCTCTTGATCAGATTGTCAGCCTTATATTTTCTTGCTTTCTTTCTCAGTCATGAATAGCTGCTTAAATAACTCCCAGCTTAGAACACACCCATAAACAAGCAAACACAGAAAGCTCCTTCAGCCTTGTGGGTTTCTTTCCCACCTCCAGCCCTATCCCAGCTATTGCCCACTTTGTAGCTTCACAGTTAACTTTTTACACTGGCTGTATCCACTGTCTTCCCTTTAATTTACTCTTATTGTTTTTAACACTATTTGATTTGAAATATCTATCTTTGAGCTCTTATTCGCATGAACATTTTTCATAGCTGCCATTATAAGCTATACGTCTTCATATATTTTTCATGCAATAATGCACCATGAAAACTTTCTCATGTTTACAGTCCTCATGTGTTTTATTTTTAATGGTAACATAATATACCATTTTATTACTGATTCAAAACTTTTTAAAAGTCATTTTCCTAACATTGAGCATTATTTTGCATTTAATTATAACTTCGCTTAGCTCAAGGCGGTATTTAAGCACACTCATAGCCTCAACTCATATACTCGTGACTCCCAAAGCTCTTTACCCCAGGCATTGTTCTTGAGTAAAATTCATATAAGTGTCTTCTGGATAAAAATTTGCAATTAAATATGAAGAAGCAGTATCAGTTAAGAGTGAAGGAGAATATATTAGAAATTTTGAAAAAAGATACAAAGAGACATCTCAGAGAGGGAGCAAATAATCCAGCTAAAGATGCCTAGTAGGTACAATTCACATATCTGAACTCTAGCTGCAATGAAGACTAGAAAATGTAGTTGTCTTAATTCTATGTTAGGAGCACATGATTGATGAGAAACTATCAAAATGTGGAAAAAGTATTCCAAAAATGTCATAGAGTATTTCTGTTTGCTGGATTTGGATGTTTTTTCTTCTCTTTCTTTCTTTCTCTCTTTCTTTTTTTTTTTTTTTTTCTCTTTCCCACAGTTCCTGAGCTGACTGCATGATTAAGAACTGTGCTATAAGCTGACCCCATTACTCAGTAAGTTTGTAATGAAGTCTCTCCGTACATCTGTTTTATAGTTTTCTGTTTAGACAGCAAATTAGAAAGCCTTCTTCTCTACCTCCTGAGATTTTCCCTCTGTCTTTAAGAAAATCTAATTTCTAGAAGACAGTATTCTGGTCATGGGTCTTTCTTTACTTCTTCCTTGTTGGCACTTGAATTTGTAATAATTCCATTGAGATTTTCCTCCATTTCAACCCAAGATAATAATTCTTCTAAGCTAAAAAGGCCCTTAGTCTTCTTTATGTGTTTATGATTGACTCCACTATTTTCATTAGCTTAAACTCATAATTTAAGTAACTGAATTTATGACTATGATTAAGATTCCATAATAGGTCAGTCCTCAACCCTTGATGAGAAATATGGTGGAAAGGAAAATAAAAACTGGGGTAGCAATACCATCCATGACTTGAGCTCTCCCTGTTTTTTTTTTTTTTTTTGTCTTTTTGTCTTTTTCTGTGTCCGGCAACGGATCGCAACCCTCAGTGTTGCCCCCGTACCGGACCGGGGACCGGCAACGGGATCACAACCCTCGGTGTTGCTCCCGCGCCTCGCTCAGCCAGTGAGCGGGAACCAGTCTGTATGTGGGATCCAAACCCTCGGGTGGGAGCGCCGCCGCGCTTCCCAAGTGGCGCACTATCCAGTGCGCCACCGGGCCGGCCCCAGCTCTCCCTGTTTTGACAGAAGTTTGCTGTAGCTTCAGGAATCAACCCCTATCCCAGGAGACATAGAGACCCTCTTACACGAATGGCATATGATTTCCCTGTGGATACTTTGGCCACAATAAGGGCAAATGCTTGTATATATGAGGTTCCAGGATGATCCTACTTCTTAGACACCCATCTTGGACACACACTCATTTCAGCCTGAAAACCCATGCCAGAAAGCTAACCCAGTTCTGACTGCTCCCAAGCAGTTCCATAAGGAGCCAAGGCTCAGAGGCAAATTCATCAGGTAAATACATATCTTGTTGCTAGCTACAGCTCTACCCCAATTCCCTCTGTGCCTTGGTGAGCTATGATGCATTGTGAGTAGGGACAAGCGTCCTGGGCATCCCTTTCACCCAGACTGGAAGCAGCTTACATAGCCAGATCTGGGTCTCATTGCCACAGGCTCCTTGATCATTTTTGGATCATCTTAGTGAAGGGGTATCCCATTACTAGTAGTGAGAAACATTTGTCATGTCTTAATTCATTCATCTCCTGGGACAAGTTATCCCAATGAGGTGTGGTCCAACAGTGCTTCACTGAGGATTCCATTATGTCAGAACTACTCCTTAGAATCGGCACCGTGGGATGGAAGGGACATGTTGAGTTTCCTCTAGAAGATAGGCTAACCACATTGTTGTACCAATACCTGTTTATGCCTTTATCTCCCAATTAAACTCTATTAAGGTCCATGTTATATTCATTTTTGTATCTTCAGTGTAAGAAAAGAGCCTGCCTTATAGGAGATATTTGAAAGCTTTCTTTTTTTTTGGCTTTTTTGAGACCGACCTCACCGCGCTCAGCCAGTGAGCACACTGGCCATCCCTATATAGGATCCGAACCCGCGGCGGGAGCGCTGCTGCACTCCCAGCGCCGCACTCTTCCGAGTGCGCCATGGGCTCGGCCCTGAAAGCTATTTTTGAATGAGTTAATGAGGAGGAATAATAAGGGCTCTTTTCTAGGGATCCCTAGATATCAAAAACCAATATCAGAAAGAAGCATCACTGGTTATTACAACGTACTCAGACGTTAGAGTTTATAGTTTAGCTATCTAGCATTCTTGGTTAGCAGAAACAGCATTGATGCCAATAGATTGTTAATGGCCCCCAGGTGTGTTTTCTTTTTGTTTTCTAAATGCATCCTAGGAAACCACCAGCTCCCAGTAGTTCCTGGATGAACCAGAATCTTCATCTTTGCATTTCTCAAAGGTGATGATGTGACTATACATAGTACAGTAACATCTTTGGTTCACTGGTGGTAGAAAAATCAAACACTCTAAAAGTGTTTCTTCTAAATTTGTTCTTCTCATCTCTACAAGAAATTCACATGCAATTTTCCAGAATCCTTCAATAACAATAATAGCCAACATCTGTTGTGTGCTTCCTGAGGGCCACACATGACATACATTATCTCATGAAATTGCACAACTCAATGAGGTATGTGACATTATTATGCCCATTTTGCAGATGGGAAGTTGCAGTATGGACAGGTCAAGTAACTTTCATGGGGACCCAGTTTGCAGTGGCAGAGCTATGCTTTTCCCCAAATAGGCTGATGTGAGATTACATTATCAATCAGTGTGTTGTGCAGCCTAATGCTCAGTTTATGGGAATTACCATTAATTCTACTGATTTCAGTAGATCTCATCAGGGAAGAAGATACAAAGCAAGGAAGAGAACAAAATTGGCCACTATAGGACTGTACTTAACTACACCTGTCCCTCAAACCCCACACCACCTTGAAGAAACTCCACTGGTTATCCCAGAGTGAGGAAACCTCCTCACCCCCACCTCCATGGTACCCCTTCTACACATTCCCATCCATGCGCATGTGCTCACACACTTTGAGAACCACTAGTCCCTCCTGCTTGGGACTTGGATAGTGGCCATTAGCAAAAGGATCAAAGGGCATTGAGCTTGACAGGTCTGGGTATATTTTTCCTGCATCTTCAGTTGTAAATTGGCCCAGGGTCTCCAAGTAAGATCCTATTCTTAAATATTCTTAAATATGCCACAGTTGAGCAGAGCTTGTCAAGACTGGGCTGAATTGGTCTTGTGTTTAGCTTTTTGCTGGCCTCGACTTGTCTAATACAGTCTTCACTGGACATTTGTAATCTCTGGGCTTGTCAAAACCCTATACTGCACCAATCATTTTATCCTTCATCTGAGTTCTGGGTTGAGTTGGCATGGTCTGTGCTCTAGATGAAATAAGCCTTCTGTTCAGCAAGACTTTGGGTCCTTTTAAGGATCTGGTATGGACTTTTTAAGATATGCTGGTATAAATTATGGATTATTCTTTTGGCTGGGGCCTTGTAAGAATGCTCTTCAGAAGGCTTGGCTATGGCTTAGGATGCACTGCGATGGTATGTGGCCTTAGCTGAGTTGGGCTGTGAACCAGATTAAACAGGATCTGTCTCTGAGCTGACATTGATTGATGCATGAAATGGGCTCATTTTTTGCGGGAGTCTGGATTAGTCAGAGTTGGGTTGGGGCCCGTGTTGAATGGGTTTTATCTCTGCATTGGAATGGCTAACAGAGTTTGGGGATGGGTTTTGGATTGCCCTTAATTGAATTGAGGAAAGTATTGGGCTGCTTTTATTTTAAGCTAGACTTGGATGGGCTTTGGATAGGGTATTAGTGAGATACTGGGTTCAACAAGGCTCTGATGTTTCTGGGCTGAAGTCGTCGATGGCCTGGCCTATGGGATACCATTATGGGATCTTGTTCTGGACTTTGGTTCTGCTTCTGGGCTTAACTTTATTACTGGTACTTTTGCTTTTCCTGTCACAAGAAGCCATCACTCAGCTCATTAATTTTCTTTAGAAACTTGATTTTTCCAGATGATAAATTCCTTCTGGGAATACTCTCCTGACTTTTTACAGATGGTGGTCCCAGGGACCAGGGACCAGTGAGACTCCAAGAATCAGGCAAACATTGAACCTACTTGATTGATACAAAATTTAGTTGAGGGTATCAGATTTGTTCATATTGCTATTTCCAAGGAAAAATATTTCCAAGGAAAACAATTTCTTGGGTAGTCTGGGTTATCTGGAGCCTTTTCTAGAACCTTTGTCAAGAACTCAAACAAATGGCACTTAAGTGCCCAATGAAATCCTTGGAAGGTTAAAAGGCAATGTTATCAGGACAACAAACTTTGTGTTTGACAGCCTTACAAAAGGGGCTCACTCACATGTGCTGGGGGTGGGAAGGCAAGTAAGGGCGAGTGAGTCATTAAGAGGCTGATAGGTAGGCAGGTCATATTTAATAATGGCTATGTCAAAGAAAGAAGCCTAGTAAATTCAGGAAGAACAGCAATTAGAGAGCAGGACTAAAGGCCTGAGCTGATCAGTCTAGTAAGACAGACTCTCTAATCTTTTGAAAGGCAGGGAACTTGAAATTTCTGGTATCCTTATATATCTTGGGACTTTTCCTTGTGCCAAATAAAACATTTGAACAATCACAAGTTACCCCCTTATCTCCTTATCTTCTTGAAAGAGAGGTCTCCCCTTCCTAGTAACCCACTGCAGTCTCACATTTCTCATGCTACCCCACTGGAATGCTCCTTGGTGACACAGTGGCTTTTGTGTCAAATGAGTGGAGTTTTCTTAGGGCCCATCCTCCTGACTTTAGCAGCATGTGGTACTGATGACTACTTCCTCCTCCAAGAAACTCTTCTCTGCCTTGACTTTCACGTTGCCATTCAGTACCTTCTGTGTGTAGCTCATTTTCTCCCATACTTCTCCAACCCCGGGGCACCTCCATGTATATCGTTCTTCCATGTACTTGAGTTTGAGGGGCAGGGGAGTTCCTTCCAACCCTCACATGTCTATCTCTATGTACCTTGAGAAGGCTGATAAATCCCTTCCAGAACATTGGATTCCTTGGAAAGGATTAGAAATCAGGACACTCTCAGTCAATCAGAACACTGAAATTTACCTCAAGAGGATGATGACATTTGGGCAGGGGGATCTTGATAGTTGGATGTCTCTGTGAAATTAATCTGGAAAATGCTAGCAGGAGCCAATCGGAGACTCTTCCCAAGTCCTCCTCTAGCCTACAATGACTGATCCACCTCTCCATTTCCCTACACACAATAATTACGTGCCTGGTACATCCCAACAACCAAAAGCCAAAGTTGTTGCCAATTTAGGGCAATTGATAATGTCTCCTCGCCCACTGAGCCACCACACCAGGATCACACAAGCATCTTTATTTACCTTTCTTATACACTATGGACATCTTTGTCCTATTTCAACATTCCCTGGGAATAACTATATCTCCGTAGCTCAATGTCAAATTTGCTTTTTGGTAATGTTTGGGAGACACTTTCCTACAGTTATTGAGGCTGACACAAAGCCCTCTAAGTAGAAGAGGTAGCCTGGAATGAATTTCTCTGAGCTAGAGGGAGAAACAGGGTAGAGCCATTTTATTATCTAGAGACAGTCAACTTCTAGAATTTTGTAAGAAAACCAGAAGCAGCTTGGACACACAAATATCTGAGTCCCTTCAATTACCTCTCTGCCTGCTAAAGTACCATCTTTGTCCCAGGGAAGCCTCTTCCACTCTCTCCTCTTCCCCATAACTTTCACACAGAATATCCTCCTCCTCTAGGATCTGTGCACTCGCCCATATTATCAAATATATTTTTAATGCCTCTCTGATTCCTCCTGTCCTTCAAGCCCCTTTCTACATTCAAGCCTTTTCCTATTCCTTGCCAATCCTACGAACATTTTCTTCACCACATTATCCTATCTCATATTTCTTTCCTTTCCTAATCAGTTTCTCCTGGCTTTCCTGCCTTCATTTACCCATCTAATTTCTATAGATGTTCCTACCTTCTTTCTCATTAGAGAGCTGCAATGTGGTCACGATGGGTGTTCAAGCCTTTAAAAGGGGAGAAGTTGTGGAAGAGGAAGACTTGGACAAGTCTGAGTATTCTAATCTCCCCCCAATTATTTTTTTCCGAGAGCAGTAATTCCCAAAGTATGGATGTCAATAGACGTTATCTGAAAAGAAGAGTTTCATGGTCAAGTAAGTATGACAAACACAGTTCAATAGTTTTTTTCCTACAGAAATTCTCAAGTTTTTAATATGATAGCAAGCATTTATTGGTTACCTATTATTGCATAATAAATTGTCCCCAAAAGTAGAGGCTTAAAACACTAATAAACACAATCTCGGGCCGGCCCGGTGGCGCATTGCTACAGTGCGCTGCTTGGGAGCGCAGCGGTGCTCCTGCCGAGGGTTCGGATCCCACATACAGACTGGTTCCTGCTCACTGGCTGAGCGAGGGGCGGGCGCAGCACCGAGGGTTGCAATCCCGGTCCGGCACGGGCGCGACACTGAGGGTTGCAGTCCGTTGCCGGACATGAAAAAAGACAAAAAGGAAAAAAAAAACACAATCTCATCATTTCTGTGGGTCAGGAATCTGGGAATGGCTTCACTGAGTGGTTTTGGTTAGGAGTCTCTCATGAGGTTACAGTCAAGATGTCAGCCCAGGCTGCAATCATTTGAAGGCTCTACCGGAGCTGGAGGATCTATGTCCAAGATGGCATCTCAGTTCTTGCCACATGGACTCCTCCAGAGGGCTGCCTGAGTGTTCTCAGGGCATGGTGGTGGTTCCCCCACAGTGAGTGTTCCAAGACAGCAAGAGGGAAACCACAATGTCTCTTATGGCCCAGCTTCAGAAGCCACACACCATCAGTTCTGCAATATCTTATTACTTATAGGTCAGTCTATTCAATGTGGAAGGGTTTTGAGTACCAGGAGGTGAGGGACACTGGGGATCATTTTGGAGACAGGCTAGTGCAGTGAATTATGAATCTCCAAGATTTATTTGACAACACAATTATTGTTTAATGGAACATTCCAAGACACAAGGATTCCATGATACACTTGTTGGGGGAAAACCACCATTGCTGGTGACATTGGGGTGTAAGGGTCTCAAAGGCTCACAAGTACAGGGGAAGATGTGAGTCTGGAGGAATAAGCCTGGAAAATGGGGCGCGAGTATGCATTGAGGACTTCCAGAGTGGAAGACGTGGGAAGCTAGAACTAGGGCCCCTAGTTTAGAGAGGCCGCTCTAAAGAAGATTCTACAATTTAGAAAGACTAGCACAGGACTTTCCTGCCAGTCCCAAACTGCGTGGACCATCTATACTCTTGCAAGCTGTTTACTTTCTCTGTCCTAAATCAAAGATGGGAAGGAAAAAGTCAAAGTTCACAAACTGAAAAGAACTGTTATCACAGAATCTCTAAAACACAGAGATGAAGACAATCTAGAAGGCTCAGCTGTTCCGTGCCTGGAGCACCCTTGAGCACAACACTCTGTGGGAATGTTTGTGCTGTTTTCAGACTGGACCCCAACAGTCTTTTATGATCTGTGCTAGGACTTCGTAAGGTCATTTGGCTGATTCACATCACAAAGGACCCGTTTTTCCCTGCTTAATTGGCATAATGGCTTGTTTGCAAAGATTCCAGTCTGGGGTCAGAGCCACCGTGCTTGGAGGAAGCATTCATCAAGCGTTTACAGTAAAAATGGGAAAGAGATAAAAAGCCTAGAGAGAATGGAGAAGTGGTCATGGAAAAAGAAAGAGAAGGTGCATGAAAAAAGGAAAGGATAAGAAAACATGCACAGCTTACGTGAACATAAGGAAAAGCAGATTTATATCCGAAGCTTGGTTAGTGTCCCCGGCCCAGCCACTTTCCCGCGAACCCCCAGCGTGCGTTCGTCGCCTATGGCCACAAGGTGGCACCCTTCAAACTTTCTTCCCCATAAAAATAAAGAAGGGGGGGGGTGGAGAGGAGGGAGAAAAGGCAAAGCACTCCCCCAACCAAGAACAATCCGAAAACCCACCCCATAATATTTAAGATCTGGAACAAAGAGCAGTCAGGACGCAATTGCTTCAATTGCAAAACCTCGGCGCGGCCTCGGGAGCGGCCCGGCAGCCCGAACCCTGAGCAGCCCCTTTAAAGAAGCGGAGTACAGTATTGGGATTCTTGAAACCCGAAACCTAGAAACAGGATCGAAGCGGAAACCAGAGGGAAAACCTTGAACTCCTCCAGACAATTGCTTCCGGGGAGTTTGGAGGGAGCAAGGGGGAATAAAGGGCCCGAGAGGAGGGGCCCGCGGATGGCGCGCCCCTGAGGGTCGTGGCGAGCTCGCGGAGCGTGGGAAGGAGAGGACCCTGCGCTCTCCCCGGGCTACGGGTCATGGCCACCGTGCAGCCGAAAGCCCTCGGCTTTGGCTTCAAGTGGCTCTCGCTGGCCACTCTGGTGCTCATCTGCGCCGGGCAAGGGGGACGCAGGGAGGATGGGGGTCCAGCCTGCTACGGGGGATTTGACCTGTACTTCATTTTGGACAAGTAAGTGCCGTGAATTGCTCCATCCTTGGCTAAGCTAGCGACGATGCTTTCTCCTCGGGCTGGGCTGGTTGGCAGGATCGCTTAGGGACAGGCACGCATCCCGGGGGACCCGGAGGGACCGCGGGGGTGGCGGCGGCCGAGCGCTGCGCCTTTGTTGGGGAGCGCTCCTCCCATCCCGCAGGGGAGGCGACGCTGCTTGTGTGGGGGACAGACTTCGTTTCTGCCTTGCTTTCTGTGACCGAGCAGCGTGCAAGGGACTTTGAGGATGCTGTTGCCTGACTTCGTGTCTGGTGAATCCTTCCCATTTTGGTGGAAAGGCTTGCTTACCAGAGGAGTAACTTGCAGACAACCTCTAAAGGGAGAGGCGTGGGCATCTTAATGTCAATCGTCTCTTTTTATGAACGCTGTCCCACAGAATGCATTACTTCTGTTCCTAATCCTATAATGCATGCTCTGACTGGGCAGTTAGTGAAAATGGAAGGCAGGGTTTCTTAACCTCGATACTAGTTAGATCTAGGCTGGGTCATTCTTTGTTGTGGGGGCTGTCCTTTGCATTGTAGGATGTTTAGCGGTATCCCTGGCCTCTACCCACTAGACGCCAGTAACACTCACTCCCTCTCGCCTTCCCCGTTAGTGGTGATAACCCAGAATGTCTCCAGACATTGGCAAATGTCCCCAGCAAGTAAATTTCCCCTCTTCTTGGGCTTCAGAACCCCAGATATAGGCGAATTCAAGTTCTTGGCCATTTGACTGGCGGCTACCAGGGAGGTGCAGGAGCCCTGGTTTCCTTACTGAAACGGAGACTGGTTAGGCTTCAGGACTTTGCTCAAGGCAGAGCTAATTCTAACCAGTTAAACTCTCCCCAAGTCTCCATAGATTTGCCAAGCCACAGTCATTCAAGGAAGCTTCATGCTATCTGCTAAAAACTAGCTTCAGCAATAAAAAGCCCCTCATGGAAGACCCATGCTTATTAAAACTGTGTGAGCTCCCCAGTGCCAGAAGAGGCGCTTGCTGTTACAGTGGTGGGGAGATGAATTTCACAGACTGGAAAGTATCTGGGAGTTGGAAAAAGAGTCCTGCAAAATAAGCTGGCCAGCTAGACACCAAATGTGCTTTGCAGTTGCCCCTGGAGTTTGAGTTTTCCGTAAATGCTGTTTTGAACTTCAGATTCTTTGGATGAAAAGAGAGATCTTTTTCTCACAGATTTATGAGAAGGTGGCTACTTAAAATATACTCCAGTGCTAAGAAGTGGAATTTCTTTTGTTGCTTCTAGTGGCTGGGAGCGCCAGCTCACAGACTCGGAGACAATGTCTGAAAACAGTCAGAGGGGCCCATCATTCATGCTTTTAAAAAAGCCCGTTCAGAAGGACGGGGAAAAATACAGGAAAACTAGAAAAAATGTACAGAGTTACTATGTCCTCAAATGAAATGACTTGATACTGTAGGGTAATAAATTCTCCCCAAATTAATTTATACATTGAATTACACTTTTCAGTCAAAATTGTGAAAGAATTTATTTTGGTGATGGGAGGAATTTAACAAAATGATTCTAGGTTTAGAGAATTAAAAGGTAAAAAGAGCTAAAACATTATCTTTTGGAAAAGAATAATGAAGAAATACTTTCCCTCCAAATATTAAAATGTATTATAAGGCAAATTAATAAAAACAGGAGGTAAAGGCCAAAGAATAGGCAAACAGAATAGTAAATCTAGAAACAGATCTAAGTACATGTAAGCATTTAGTAGAATTTCAAATCAGTAGAGATTTGAAATGTATTATTTTTAAAATCATTAATTTTTTAATGTTTTTAATTAAATAATTAATTCATTATTTTAAAAAGTCATTCTTAGACGAATGGTTGATAACCTGGGGAAAGAAAAAGGTGTACCACACACCAAAATAAATTCCAGAAGGATTAAAAATTTAAATGTTTAAAATGAAATGATCAAAGAACTAGAAGATAATTTAGATGAATATTACCATAATCTTAGGTTTAGAGCTTTTAAAACAGGACAAGGCAGAAACCATAAAGGAAAACACAGAGAGACTTGAAAATCTTAAAAGTTTATACTTCTATAAGTGAAAAAAATCCCATAAATAAAATATAATAGCAACTTACAAAAAGTTCAGAAACATAAATCACTCTCTAAAGATAGATCTTAAAAAATAACCTCAATAGAAAATAGCCTTACTCTATAACTTACAAGAGAAAAATATATGAGAGTCAGTAAACGAACAAAAAAGCTCAACTTTGCTAATAACCAAAGAAATGAAAACAATCAAACGACGTAATTTTTATTAGGTTAGCAAATATTTTTAAAGAATTACAATATTCAATATTGGCCAACTTGCTTAAAGTAGGCAGTGTCATATCTTTCAGGGAAAATATAAATTGGTACAGTCTCTCTAGGTTTGTGCTGTCCAATAGAACTTTCTAGGATGATGGAAATGTATATCTGCACTGTCCAGTATGGTAGCTACTAGCTATATGTAACTACTGAGCACTTGAACTGTGGCTAGTACAATTAAGGAAGTGAATTTTTAATATTATTCACGTTTAATTAATTTAAATTTAAATAGCCACATGTGGCTACCATATTGAACAGTCCGGACAAGAAGATAATTTGGCAACATGTATCAAATGCTTTTAAAAAATGAGGGGTTTACCTTTCCATCCAGCAATTCCATGTTCTAAAGAAAAAATCCAAATAGTCACAAAGAATTGCCTACATGTATGTTCATGGCAATGCTGTTTATAATAATAAAGCTGAAAATTGCCTAAATGTTCAACACAGGGGATTTATTAAGTAAGGCGTGATATTTGCATAGTATCAAATGTACATTACATATTATGCATGCTTGTAATCTATTTTAGAAGAAATAGGTAATGCTCATAATATATTCTTAGGTGAAAATACAATTACCAAACATTGTATGCATTATGATTCTACCTTTGTAAAAAAGTTAAGCACACACATGTGTATATCTGTATCTACCCAGTATGTTATGGTACAGTATGGTATGGTATGATATGTCATATGGTAGTCGTATATCTGTCTAGAAGATAGGATTTTTAAATTCCGTTTTTATGCTTTTCTGAATTTTCAAAATTTTCTGTAATGAACATATGTTGCTTTATATTCAACAAAAATAAGTTATTTTGAGTTTTTAAAAAATCATGTCAAGTATGGAGAGCGTCTCTAACCAGTGTGCTAAGTTCCAAGCCCCTCACTACCATAAAAGATGCTGTTTCTTAATCCTGGAGTAAATTTCTAAATGCACCATAGGATACTTTGAAGCACATTAGAGAAAACTGCTCCAGGAAAAAAATGATAGGGAGACCGCTACAGGCACGTACCTTTACATTCAGGTAGACACCTCTGACTTCCTAAAGTTGTCCTAATGCTTGAAGAGAGAGAGATTTTTGTGCTGAATAAAAAACTTCCTAGAACTAGGTACGATGGTGTGCACACCTCCAGCTTGCCATCTTGATCCACGCTAATTTGTGTGGTTGTTGAGTCCAGAGCTGGGGGATGGCCCAAAAGGCACTGATGGCAAACGGGCCCCTGGGTGGTCCCTAAAGACATGGTCTTCTGTCTTAGAAAGAACCTCCTCAAACAGTGCTGTCCAGCACCCAACCACAGCAGAGTCGGAGGGGAAAGAGTGCTGACTTGTTTTTTCCTTGGACTTCTACGATCCTTTGGCTGGCGAGATATTGTCTATAGGCTGAAGCCAGTGGATCACAGGGGACTGAATCCACCATTCTTCTCCCACCCCTTCAATTCCCTTTTCTCCTGCGACTGATTCTCTTTTCCATGACATTAAATCTCAGCATTTCAGCTTTAAGCAGGATGCATCTCTGGCCTGAAGGGAACCCAGATTATACTTTTAATGGAACACCATGTTTTCTCTACCAGGAGCAAAAGACTTCATAATGATAACCTAGAATACCACAGTAACACAATAGGGCATTATTAGCGGCTTTGGCAACTGGGCTGGCAGACTGGGCTGCACAAGGCTTTATACTGATGGAATTTCATGTTCATTTAAACATGCTCTTCTGGTTATAGTCAGGAAAAGTAGATTGCTGGAAATTCAATCAGGGATTTGAAAAGTCAGATTTGGAAGGCCTCTGTCCAGACAAAAACAGTAATGGAGCAACTAAGCCTCTTTTAAGTCTTCAAGGGGGTCTTCTAAGATTATACACCCATTTGACCAACTCACGGACACGAATGTACCTTTCCTCTCTCACAGGGCCTTCTGTTATTACAGTATGTATACATATATGTATCACATATTGGTCTATTTTATACAGAGCTATTAGTCACTTAAGTGGAGAAAGTGGATTCTCCACCATGAGCCTCAGGGAAGTACTAGCTGTATTATGTATGCCCCAAAGACTTGCAAAATAGAAGGTAGGGAAGAGAGCAGGAGGAGTGGAGGAGATGGTAGGGGGGAGGATGGAAATAAGTGCTGAACAGCTTTATTCATAGGACTTTCCAAAGCCACAGCCTGTCATTTATTTCCTGCACCCAGTAAATCCTTATGTTTGTGAAGGACCCCGATAGGCTCACCATGTCCTCCTTCCCCCTTAGAGCTCTCAGCTCCCATCTGTGACTTCCTTTCTGTTCAGCACCAATTTTCTCCTTCTCTTTTCCCCATACAAAAGAACTCCGTCTTGCCATTCACCCAAAGGGCCAACCACAGCACCCACAACTGCATGACCTGACGGTAGGGCTGATCTGTAGGACGAGACTATATGTTATACTCCAGGGACATGGTTGTTAGACAGATTTTTGTAACATTAGTCTGGGAACCTTACCACCAGGTCTAGTACTGCTTTTCTGGTAAAATACTTTCTGGGTTCCCAACTACTTACTTACGAAAGAAATCTTTAGAGTTGGAAACTGTGTGAGTTTCATAAACTCTTATGCTCTCACAAGGGACCTGAAGACAACCTTGTTTGGTAGGGACGGCAAGCATAACTGTCCTCAGAGAAAACCTTTGTTCAACCCACTGGGTTAAGTGACCTGCCCAAGAACCTAGGATTAGATCATGACAGAGTCAGGACAGTGTCTGCTTCTGACTCCTGGCCCAGATCTTTCTGCTCATCTCTGCCTTGTGCACTTGGGCCATAATTTGAAGCACATGGCAATACAACTAGAGGAACTGGGTGGATTCCAAGAATTAAAAATCTCTGCATCGGAGTTTCAGTAAATCATGGTGCATAAGGCAATTAAGGTTACTTAACAGAGGAGCTACTGCTCCAATGTTAAATCAGCTGCAATTGATTTAAAGTTTCAGGGACTCCAACACCCTGCAGCCCACAGAGATGCTTCAGAGATCTGGGGGGTTACTGATGAATCAGGCCCTAATATATGTTTGGGTCATCTGATTCTGATGCACTTAGAGGTCCAGCAAATAAGTGATTTGCTCAGATTGAATCTTGTGGAAAAGGGAAATTCAAGTCTGTAAATGTTTTAAAACACACAGATGTAGCTTGTTTTCAGAAATACTTTGGAAGATGGCTTAGAATAATGAAAATGCAAATTGGCTGCGAATAAGGAAAACAGAGTCCATTAGAAGGTACTTTGAAAATGATACAACAATAATTTTGAAAGGGGTAAGAAAAAAATTTTCCCAGTGGCTAGGAATTTAGGAACTTCTTTTCGTTGGTTTTAAAGGGGTAAAAAAAAAATTTTCCCAGGGGCTAGGAATTTAGGAACTTTTTTTCGTTGTTTTTTTTTTTTTTTTTTTTTTTTTTTGCATGGAAGTGGATTCTATGGTTGGTTTTAAATGTTCCTGCAATTAGATTCCAGGTTTGGTGAGGGCCTATCAGGTCAGGCAATAGTTGATAGAACTGCCTACAAATTGGAAGGTTTGGCATATGGGTCAAAAATAAAAATAAATAAAGCAAAAGTGTTTTGTTTTGTTTTGTGTTTTTTGTCTGGGTAGCCAAGTAATTACCTCTACTTTCCTTAGCTTTGGAAACCTGGTAAGACTCAATGTCAAGCTGAGAATAGAATCCAGGAGTGTTGGAGGAAGGCACCCGTCTAGTCCCTAGATAACCTGTAATTATCTCCAAATGCTAAAGGACTCCTAGTGGTCTGGCATCTCTTAGGGAGACTTGGCTGTCACGTAAATGCAAATGGGATTTCTTTTATGCTAATTTAGAACATGTATCTATCTTTGGTGTGGGGCCAGGAGACTGGATCTTGCCACTCCCCCTGATTACTCTGCAACAAAAGACCAAGCAGGTATTTGGACATTTCCTGACATGTTTTGCAGACATGTCGGGTTTGTTCGTACTGCAAAGGTAATGAGATTTCTTCAATTTAACTCTGCTGATTTTTTTTATTCATTTGGCATAGATACCATCTCAACTCTGATCACAAATGTGTAGACCAATAAAGGCACAGAAAACACAATGCCTATTGCAAGCAATGACCCAAGGAAGGCAAAAGAAGCAGGAAGCAGTTCCAGACTATTGGCTTTTAAGGCAGAAGGATGTTAGAAGGACTCCAGGCAGCCAATGCTAAAGGTTCCAATGAGAATTTGAGATACAAGACAGCTAAAGTCAATTTTAGATCAATAAGAAGAAATAGTAAATAATATTTACTAAGCCGATGCTACCTGCCAGGCACTGTGGTAAACACTTTGCCTGTATTATTCCACTCAGTCTTTGCAACCCCATAAGGTCTGTATAGTCATGATCACCATTTTACACATGAGGAAACTGAGGTTTAGCAAGGTCACTCTAAGTGGTGAAACTAAATCTCATGTCCAAGCCTCTCTAACTCATGATGTACTTACAAAGATGAAAAGAATGTAAACATGCAAAAAAACATTGAATCAGGGTAGGTTAGGTTATGCTATGGTAACAAATAACCCTCAAAATCTTAGGGACACAAAACAATACTCTTGTTCTCTGCATATGCTACATGTCTGAAGGGAATCAGCTGGGGCTCTACTCATGGTAGTTGTTCTGGGAGCCAGGCTGGTGGAGACTCCTTGACACCTGCTGCCACCATTGCAGCTTGCAGCTGCAAGGGAAGAGAATGCTGCAGGTTGTCTTCCTGGCAGTGAAGTCTCCAGCCCGAAGTGACATGCATTCATTCACTTACAGCCCATCAGCCAGAACTAGTCATATGGCCTCACCCTATGGAAAGGGACTGAAGAAGTGCAGTCCTCCCATGAATCTAGAATGAAAAGAAGGCCAGATGTGGGTGGACATTAACTACCTTTACTGCAAACATATAAACACTGCCTTGGCCTGACTAAGCATGAAGAGAGGGTAAAGAGATAAGACTTCTGGATAAAGGTCAGTTTTGAGCTATGTCATGTAGTCTCAGCCTAGAATTACTGCCAGACTTGACGGCTCCCGCTCTTTTCCTCCCTTTCCCATTCTCCCCATTCTTTAGAGGAAACATTCAGTGCAGTGGGCAGGGATTAAATTAGATTAAACGGAAGGTAGAAATGAAGATTAGACATGCTCCCTTGCTAAGTATTACATGAATATATTTGAAAGGTAAAAAACTCTTTTTCCATAATATGTGGAATATGAGGAAGTACGAAAGGCCAGACAGAACAGCCCTGGAATACTGCAGCAGGGAGCCCAGAAGATGCCCCTATATGGCAGAGGCTGATTCAGAGTTTACATCAAGAGCGTCTGGGCTCCAACTAGTGTTTCTCAATGGGGGTGCTGTTGGCATTTTCTATGGGACAGTTTTTCGTTGTGAGGGACTGTAAGATGCTTAGCATTCCTGATGCTTGCTTTCTAAATGCCATTAGCATTCCTGATCATTGTGATAAATACACAAATGCCTGTAACATTTATTTGTAAATGACTTTGTCTTGAGTGGTACCACCCTGGTTGATGACCACTGACTGAAGGATTGACAGGGTAGAGCAAGGCACGCCAATGATGTTGACTCCTAGCACTCAGCGACCATATCTGAGCAGAGGGGGAGCATTCATCTGGAGGAAGAAGTGGGGAGGCTTCAATAGGAGAACCAGTGGAAATTATAGACCTTGGAAATGAATGTGCTAAACCAGGTTCTCAACCAGGGGCTGGATCAGAACTTCAGAGAGCTGAGGCAGGCGTGTGTATTTTGGAAAAGATTCCCAGGTGATTCTGATATGGGTCCCTTCCTCCCACAATAAATTGTAAGACTGAATAGGAAACAAGGAAAGCTTCCCTGTAATGCTGGCCTTTCTTCTCTGTTGTGAGGATGTAGCTGAGACAGCACACACTAGACTCCAAGCAGAGTTCTTATTTTAGACTGTGGTAGGAGAAGTCCAACATGATGTGGAGGAAGCAAAGGTCACAGGTAGGTCATTATTTACCCTTCAGTGTTGCCAGGTCCTCCCTTGTGTGCATACACATATAAGACATGGTGTTTGCTAGGACAGTCCTTCACTCCCTTCCTGTCGAGACTGCATGCATGAAATGTGCTCCAGTGCCTCACAGGAATGAACCAAGACTCAAACACAGGGGTTAAGAGGGCTGACTTTGGAATCAGGCATCTCCGTCTTAAAACATTAGCTCAAGTTTCACCAAGCATTGTGACCTTGGGCAAATTACTTAGCCTCTCTGAACCTCAGTCTTCTCGCTAATAAAATAGGCGTTAAAATTTCTGCCTCACAGAAGTATTATAAAGATTAAACAAGATTAAAACCTTTAATCAAGCATTCGGCACATGAGTGCTTAGATAATAGATGGTGGTAATGATGATGATGGTGACGGTGGTGAGGTGATGGTAATAGCAATGGTGGTGGTAGTGATGATGATGATGATGTTGGTGGTGATGGTAGTGATGGTGGTGATGCTCTTAGTGGTGATGGTGGTGATAATCTTGGTGATGACAGTGGTGATGATGGTGATTGTACATGTCTCTGGGGTACAGAGTTGAATATCAATACCTGTTTGCAATGTTATATCATCTATCCTTGTAGTGGGAACAAGGAAAAAACAATAAATGAAATTGGGAGCTCTTTTATACTGAGGAGCAAAAGGACTTGAGCAGTTGGCTGTGAGCAAATGGGAGAGGAAAAAGTTACAGGTAAGGTTCAGGTTTCAGAAGGAAAGAAAAGTTCAGTGTGGATGTGTTGAGTCTGAATATGTGGGACATTTGGGTGGAGATGCTGAGTAGGCAGATTGGTTGACAGCCTGGAACTGAGAATAAAGACTTGAGTGTTATTAACCCAAGGGTAGTAGCTGAAATGTGGGTGTGGATAATAAATAATATTGAGATAATATCAAAATTTTAAAATGTCAAGAAGAGGTGGAGTTTGAAGAGTAAGATGGCCAGGGTCCAACCCAGAGGAATAGCCAACAGCAGTTATCTAGGCAGAAGAAACTCCAGTAAACAGAGCTGAGAGGCAGCAGTCGGAACAGTCAGAAGAGAATCAGCAGAGAACTGTACCACCGAGGCAAGGAGGGACAGAATTTCACTGGAGGAATGATCACCTAGATGTTTTCCCCCTAAAATCATCTCCACCTTTATTTCTAGTCTCGGTGAATGGTGGCACCATAAACGCACACACTTAAGCTCAAGTTCCAGGAGTAATTCTCTCTCTCACTCTGCAAGGCCTGACTATGATGCTCCCACAGCTCTCCTGAGCCTTCCACTCTCTGCCTGGTCATCGCCTTAGCCCAGGCCTTCTCCATTTTCACCCAGGTCACTGAAACATTCTCTAAATTGGTTTCTTTGCCTCTTTTCTTCCCCCCTTCCCCCACCTTGTGTAGTTGATACTGATACGACATTGATCTTTTTAGAACACAGATCTAATCGGGACATCATCTTTCCCAACCCCCACTTCTTACCCTTTAAACACACCTTTGTCCTCTATTAGGATAAATGTAAACTCCTCAGCAAGGTATTCAAGACACTTATTGTTCAGGGCACGATGTACTCACATTTTCCAACCTTTATCTCTTACCATGTGCCACACCTTTGTAATTTCCAACAAAACTGTACTGTGCAATTCCCTAACCTAACCCATGCCCTCTCTTACTTTTAGCCATGATGCCCTTCATTACCACTCCCATCTTTACCTAGATAATGCCCACTTATCCTTTGAGACAATTACTAGTACTTGGTTGCCTTCCATCACTAGTTGTGGGATCCCTATGGTCCCAAAAAGATTAAGAACAATCACTTCTCTATGTAATACCCTCATTCAAAATCCCTTCCCTATTCAGAGTTCCCCCAACCCCATAACAACTCATATCCCATGATAAGCAGTGGAGTGGTCCATTATCAAGAGATGGAGAGGAAAAACCCTTAGTGTTTGTCCTCTGGGGTCTCATCCGGTGACCTTACCGTCTCTTCCCCTGACACTCAATGATATACAGCCCCAATTAATGAGTACCTGTAGAATCCTCCTGGAAAAGGGCTTTCCCAACATCTTGATGGAAAAAGGATGATGATTCTTCATCAGCCCACCATCAACCATTATATAAAAAATAATGCAGGTTCCAGGTTCACAGAAATTATATAGCAAAGAAGAGAAAAGTTAAGAGTCCTAGCTGTAACTGTACCGTAGCCACAATAATAAACAATATAAGGCAAAAGGAAATAAAGGATGCCATTGAACAGCCCTAAGCATACAGAAGAGAAAAGTTAAGAGTCCTAGCTGTAACTGTACCGTAGCCACAATAATAAACAATATACAGCAAAAGGAAATAAAGGATGCCATTGAACAGTCCTAAGCATAAATAAATAAATGTAGAATGTTAAACATCATTGTTAACAGGGTGACCAAACATCCTGATTTGCCCAGGACAGTTTCTGGTCTATGATTCCTGTCCCGGTGTCATTTTAGTAGCTTCCCCTTTTACTCTTGAAAGTGTCTCAGTTTGGATTTTAAACTCTATGGTCATCCTGATTATTAACTATCATAAAAGATAATATCAAAGGAATAAAAGGGGAAAGGACTGAAGGACAAACAGTTGAAGCACTTGTATACTTTGTTCCATTAAAGTGGGCGACCAGTTCAGCACTCCAGATTCCATCTAAGTACCCCAATTTTAAGCCTTTCCTAGTATCCCCGCTCCCAAATTCCCATAACAATTGGTGGGATTTTTCTCACTATCTTAGCAACAAACACTTTGAATGGTAATTGTACATTTCCTGACCCCTCCATGGGAAGGCAGTGTGCATAGCAGTCAAGAGGACAGGGTTAAATGCCAGAAAGACTTTATGAGCATAGTATTTGGACTGAGAATGGACTCTAAGGCTAGACCCCCCTGGGATCAAATCCTAACCCTGCCAGCTGTGTGTTCTTGAGCAAGTTACTTAATCCCTCTGTGAACTTGGTTTCCTCATCTGTAAAAAGGGAGATAATAGTATGTATCATATAGGGTCTTTGTGCTCAGAAGAACATCAGCTGCATTGGAAATACTAACTATTATTAAATGGCAATGAATGTAAAGTGCTTGGCACATTTTCTTCTGCTTAGCAAATACTCAGTAAATGTCAGGTTTTGTAATCATTAATCTTTTTTTGGCAGCTGGCCAGTGTGGGGATTTGAATCCCTGACCTTGGTGTTATAACACCATGCTCTAACCATTGGAGCTAGCCGGCCAGACTTAATAATCTTTACAGATTCCAAAGGACCCACCAGCCATCCCTTTATTGTTGAATCAATAAATGGCATACTATAAATAGGTACAGCAAGATGAGAACTGAGAAAAAGCCATATACTTTAGCAGAAATAAAGGCATTGGTGACTTTTGGAAGTTCTGTTTCAAGACATCATGTGTGCTGAGGGGTTTAATGGGAAATGAGAAAGGAAAGAACATATATGACTTCAGAAAAAGG
>NW_007737904.1:13441-15751 GCF_000696425.1 Galeopterus variegatus | reverse complement strand
TAAGAACAATCCCAAGTCTGGAAGTGAGTTTAAAGTAAAGAGTGGGACAGGAGGGATGAGAGCCAGCCCCCTGGAGCCCTGTGGTCATTATGCATCATCTTTAAGCAGAAGCAGCAGCACCAGGGAGTCCAAGGGGAAATTAAGCCACAGAAGAGCTAGCTGGTAGAAACCAGGCCTCTTCGTGACAGTGATTCTGTCCAGCATTGCTGAGTCTGTCCCATAGATCCCAGGCCTCCAGGGAAATGGCAGAGTTCTGTCTTTGATTATGCAATGCAACAGGGATCAGGAATGAAGCCAGGTATAGTAAGTAGCACAGTGTGAACCTGGGGAGAGACCAGGCCAAAAAAAACACCCTACATATGACAAGCTAGAATGGTGTGACCATGTCCAAAACAAACAAACAAACTACGCAAGGATGAAGATCCTTTGTGGAAATGACCAGGATCAATTCCATTCCCCACCCGCCCCTAAGTAGATGGAAGAACAGCATAAGCTTACCTTAGCCTTCGAGACTAACTCCTTCCCCCAGACTGAGTTCTTAAAGAAGTTTATAAGTNGAGATCAATACTTAGACATTTCCTGGTTAAATTTTTTAATTTCAAAGACAAAAGAAAAATTCTATAAGGGGGAAGAAAACACAGGTTTCCTACAAAGGCTCTGCAACATTAAATGATGAAGAATTTGGATTGACAAAATTCATTTTTAATGATGGATAAAATAATTTTGGTGGATAAATTTTGATGGATTATGACCTAAAATGTTGTTCTTAGCCATGATGTCATTTACATGTGAAGAAATAGAAAAGCATTTTTGAATAGATATAGATTCCTTTAGAAAGGGTGATGGGACAATTTTCTTTAGGCAATTATCCAAAAAATGAATCAAGTTTTTTTTTAAAAAAAAAACACTTAAAATAAAACAATTATTATATAAAAAAAAAAGTGGCAATGACCATTAAGGCCATTTAAGCAAATATATGTCTAGTTAGTATTTTTGATAAATTTTAAGATGATAGTGCATCAATAAACAAGAGCAAAAAAGAACAAGCTGAAATAAGAAGCTTTTGGAGAAAAAACACCCTATATCTGCATATTCAAATCCATTGGAAGCAATGACCACAATATTGATATTACAAAAAGTAGATTCTGTTTATCTGAAAACAGTTTGAGAAACTAAGCAGAAATTCAGTAACCATAAATTAAGCAGAAAGAATACAGACATTAAAATTATGAGAAAAGAGATAAGTAATACAAAGTCTAAGTAGAGGATATCTAGTATATATACAATAAGAATTCTAAGAATAAAGAACATTTATGAGAGATACAATAAAAAATAATAGTAAAAGATAATTTTCCTGAGCTGCAGAAAGATGGTAGTCTTCAGATCTAGAGGATTTAGCAAATACTCAGCCTAATTAATTTCTTTAAATGATCCATAACTTACACAATCTTAGATAACTTCCTAAAGTATGAGAGTTAATAGAAAAGTATACATTCTTCCANTGTGTGTGTGTGTGTGTGTGTGTACACCATTTTGGAAGCAAATGCCAGGCCCAGTTACACCTTCTCACATTCACCTTAAGATAAGTGATTAGACAAAATTACTGAGGTGGAAGGAGAACGTTTTTTGCATTTTCAATAGCAAAAAAAGGTAGATTGTTGCACCATGTGGCTTCAATGAAATTAAATAAAACAAGAAATTTGTGAAACAGGAGATAAAATATGAATGAGAAGACATGGGACCCAGAACAGTTAAAGAAGTATAAAATAATATAGAAAAATTTAAAGTCTCCTGAGAAACAGTAAAGAGCAGAACTGACAATGCAGAAAATGAAATAAACAATGAAAATGTTTGGGAAGTTCTTATAATTTGAAGGGAGAAATGCAGTTAGATGAAAGAGAAGATGATAAATAATGAATGACAAAAATAAATATCTAAAATACCAATAATTTTGCATTGCTTAAGTATAGTCTAGAAGAAACATTCTAAGACTTAATAGAAGAGAACTTTTCTTAATTAAAAAACAACCTGAAAATACAGATTGAATAGGCTTATCAAGTAACAATCAAAATTAATTATTCATTAAAAGAGATCAATACTTAGACATTTCCTGGTTAAATTTTTTAATTTCAAAGACAAAAGAAAAATTTTATAAGGGGGAAGAAAACACAGGTTTCCTACAAAGGCTCTGCAACATTAAATGATGAAGAATTTGGGTTGACAAAATTCATCTTTTTTTTTTTTTTGTCTTTTATCTTTTTTCGTGTCCGGCAACGGATCGCAACCCTCAGTGTTGCCCCCGTACCGGAC
>NW_007737904.1:1615-11924 GCF_000696425.1 Galeopterus variegatus | reverse complement strand
AACTTTTTAACCAATGTTGCCTTCCCTCACACCAATAGAATCTAGGTATTTGAGGGGGACTAATTTGTTCTTGTGAGGAGGTCTTTTGGTTTGGGACCAGTTGGTTTCATGGTCTATCATGTATTCAAGGAACAGAAAATTTCAATACCAGGCAAACTCTTTCAGAAAATAGAAAAAGACAAACAGTTTCTCAATTCATTTTAGGAAGTTGGCATATATTTGATATCAATATCTTCCAAAGATAACAAGTTTATACATGAAAGTTCCTACCAACTTTACAATAAAACCTTTAAATCCTAAATTAAATACATTAAAGCAAAACTAACAGTGTAGTTAAAAAAATATATACTAAGACCAAGTAAAATTTATCTGAGGAATGCAAGGGTGCTTCAGTATTTAGGAAATGTATTAAGATAACTCACATTTATTTTGACTGCTGAAGATGAAAACCATATTATTATCTTAGCAGAATCTCAAAGACATCTCTCTGAATACTTAAGCATTCAAAAGATATAGAGGAAATGAATAATAATTAATGAGGTTGATTTAATAAATAAAATTTTGAGCCCTACAGCCCGCAGAGAATAAACTTTCCTTTCAAATGTCCATGAAATATGTATTAGGTCACAAAGAATGCCTCCATGTATATCCCAAGGCACAATTTTTCCAGTCTCACATTCTCTGCAAAGTAACAGGAAATGAATAGTGAAGTACACCAAACCTTCAGCTATCAGGAAAAAAAAAATGCAGATTTTTATATTATCTTGTCATGAGAAAGACATGATAATGAATATAGGAATTAGAAGAAACAAGACTGAAAGAAAATGACTGTCTAGAACAGACATTGGCAAACTATGGCCTGCAGGCTGCTTTTGTAAATAAAATTTTATTGTAGCACAACCACACTCATCTTGTTCATGTACTGTCAACAGCTGTTTTTGTGCTACAAAAAAAAACCAGAGTTGAGCAGTTGCCACGGAGACCATATAGGCCTCCCTACCCCCGCCCAACCCCCCCCAAGCCTAAAATATTTACTGTCTGGCCCTTTACAGAAAGAGTTTGCCAACCCCCAGACTAAGAAAATATTTGCAACCCAGTAGAAAATGGGCAAAGAATACTGGTAACAGGGTCAGCTTTGTGGGCAGGGACCTGTGCCATTCCCACCCCACCCACCCCCTTTAGAAGGGCCCGACATTTGGTTCAGTGCTTTGCTAGTGCCATATTGAAATTCTTAAACAAAAGGCTCTGCATTTTCATTTGCACTGGGTTCTGCAAATTATGGAGCTGGTCCTAATTAATACAAAGAAAATCAAATGAACAATATATATGAAAAAAATTCTGTGGCTTATAATTAAATACATTGAATTAAACCTGTAATGAAATCAACTGGTCCTTCCTCTGCCCACCCTCATTGCACAGCCTGATTTACCTTGATGTGGGGCAGACTGCAGGGCAGTTGCCTCCCTGAGACCCAAGCATGAACCCCCCATTCTTGGCATCCGTATGTCTGGCTCTTTTCTCTTTGTAATTCTCAGTTAGCAGAGAGGAGGGCTGAGAGCTTCCTATCCCTCTGTCATACTGCCTATGCTAAGGCACAGATTTCCTTACCAAATGACACGAGAGGAAATTATATCATTGCTATACAATCTGAATTCTCCAAGTTTGGTTCTTTACCTGCTAAAAGAATTTAGAAAATCTCTCTTTTGACAAAGTCTTGCTTCCAAACCAATTATCTTGCTGCAAAATTATATTTTGAATCTCAAATATTAGCTGTTTTCCCTCTCTTCTTTGCATCCCGGCTGGAAAAGTGAATCCCGCACCCCTCCACTGGGGCCCCTGTAGATGGATGCCTTAGACTGACTAGGGTGTGTTATATCACTTTCTGTACAAATGCCAAAGAGAAAAGCACAGTAAAAATTTCAAGACATTATCCCCATTACGTATGTAAAGATATTGTTACAAGAATGTTCATCACAATGCTGCTATAAAAGTGAAAAAAAAGGAAGCAACCCAATGTACAGAAAGAAATTATTTCGATAATAATGTATCTATAAAAGGGAGAAAATGCAGATGTTACAAGTGATGCTGGGGAAGACTACTTAAATTAAGACTCCCTTAATTTATAGCAGGGACCACACGCTATAAATATGCGAAGGGTATAGGACTGGGGAAAGGCCTGAAAGTAGAATCTCTGTAGTGTGGGCAAGGATTCTGAGATGTGCGATGGTGGGTGATTTTTGGTTTTTTCCCTTTGCTTGTCTGCCCCCTTCCCTTGCATTTCCAACAGTGAGCATTTTGCTTTTATAACACAATATTTTAAAACCCTCTCCTTTGGTGCCCTCATTCTGAGTCACTTCCTTCCAAGTGACAACATCCACAGTCACTCTCACTAGTGCTGTTGGCCCATCCCCCTTTTTATGTTTCCAGAGGATGCAAAGTGACTATAGTGGCCTCATCTCTATGAATCTGGAGAGTGTGAGAAATGGAACCACAGCTGTGTGTTTCAATTATGGGAAGTAACCTTTGGGCAACTAACCACTTGTCTGTGTTCTTAACAATTTTGTGTTGAATTTGCACCAAAAGTACCAATAGTTGATATCAGAAAATGTTTTTGTGCTTTCCCTGGTGTGTGTGTGGGTGTGTGTATGTGTATGTGTGTGTGTTGCAAAAGTCAAGGGAGTGGAGATAAAGGGAATAGATATTTTGCTACAAGTAAAATATATTTTCGATCATGACCCACAAGAAAAAATACACTTTACGTCTTGACACAGTACATACAGTATACGATACTTACATATATTGACCAAAAGTTTCACCTAGCATTACTCTCTGTTACTTTCTGCAATCTATTTTGATATTTCGATTCTATTATATATATATACACTTTACGTCTTGACACAGTACATACAGTATACGATACTTACATATATTGACCAAAAGTTTTACCTAGCATTACTCTCTGTTACTTTCTGCAATCTATTTTGATATTTCGATTCTATTATATATATATATTTTTTTAAATGTTGGCAACATCCCACTAAATTGATTTCCCACATCACGAATAGGTTGCATCCTGCAGCTTAAAAATCATTGTTTTCATAGCCATCGGTTAGATTGACTAACAGGAAATTTATCACAAGTCAGTGGGGTGAAGCTGGGCATCCTGGGCTGGGGTCTCCACAACACAGACAGGAGCAAGGTGGGTGGCCCCAAACTCCAAGTACAGTGCTCAGTGACTGGGGTTGGGTCTGGACTGGTATTGGAAGGTGTTGGAGTGGAGGCAAGAGTCAAGGTCAAGCTTTGTGAGTAGGATGGAAGCTTGGCTGTGACCCCAGGCCTGGGTCAGGTTTAGGGCTCTGGCCAGTTAAGTGCAGCATGAGGCTGGGAGGAGGGAGAGGAAGGCCAAGGAAGAAGCTGGGGAAAGAAGGGCGGGGGAAAAATGGCAAAAGATCACGGGGTCTTTGACAGCAGGACCAATTGTCGGTCCCACTTAGTGGCACCTGAGGCTGCTGAACATGTCCATACCCTTCTAGGATTGGCTGGGAACCTGAGTGGGTCACCAAGGACATCAGTGACTTCAGCAGGGTGGGGCTAAGGAAAAACAGGGACTGACAGTTTTATCATTTCCATCCTTAGAACCACTCTGCCCTTCCAGGATTAAGACTCCTGGTGCAAGCTTTCTTTTTCTCTTTCATTACATTGTAATCCATGCGCAAAAGAAGGAGGGACAACTCAAACTCAGTTTGGCCCACTTGATTCTTTCTGACTCTGGTTGTATGTGTGGGTAATGGAAAGAGCCTGTGTTTTCTAAGGAGCTTAACCACAGGGAGGTTTGGAAACTCACATAAACACAAAAGAATGCATTTCAGAAAACAAGTCAGAATAAGATTTGGAATTTTTATTTTGCTCCTACTCTTTGCATATTAGACCCTTGGAAGTAACTGAACAGTAACCTGAGTGAGGGCAATGCCTGGTTCCATGCAAAATCCCTCACTGGGAGCACACAGTGAGTGCAAAGCCACAAAAAATTTCTTGACTTATTACATTGCAAACTCTGGAGAGAGCATAGAAAAATGAAAACAAATAAGAAACTCTGGAGCTGCTCCTAGCAGCGGCCATCTGGGACTAGTAGAGAGGACTGGTGGCTTTCCCTCCCCATGGTCTGGCGAGCCCTTCTCCAAAGCCAAGTCAGAAGATGGTTGAGAGGGCATGGACTCTGGTTTTGAGTGGGCCCAAGAGTACTGAATGAGGCTTCAAGCAGAGAATTCTGTAAGACTGTCTTCAAGTAGAATTTCTGGGAGGTTACTTGAAAACTTTTGCTGAGATTTATACTTGTGGAACAGAGGCACAACACTCTAAGAAGGAGCCTGGACCCTCTGCACCTTCCTGATACTAAGCTGGCCCATGGAATCTTCTGGGGCTAGAATAGCATTTGAGTTAGAATTTAACTGAGTCAAAGTCAAGGGCCTTTCACATCCACTGATTTCTAGAGTGTGGCACTGCAACTCTCTGTAACTATAGTTTCCCAGCAATTACGTGTTAAAAGCAATTCTGGAAAAAGTAAAAATCCACAACAGAGTCCAATGGAACATTTTCTGGTACTATTTATTTATGGCTTAGCAGGGATTTTTATTTCTACCTTGCAGCTTTGGTAACAATGACTGGGTGAACCATTCTGCCTGAAGATACCATCAGGACTCCATAGCTAGGATTTAAGGTCATTAACTCCTAAACACACTGGCATGATGAATGTACTTCATACATTGTAGAGTGGAGAGAAGCTGGAATTGGATCCACTCTCTGCCATTTCCCAACCAACACCTGGCTTCTCCTGGCTGTGACCAGGAGTCCACTTAGGTCCTCAGGGTTGAGAGGAAGTCAAGGGTCTGAACTACCCTGGGCCAGTTATTCTGGGAGTAGTAGCCCCTAGGGCAGTTTCCAACGCAGAAAATCAGTCACAAGACAAAGTGCAGGTGAGACACGCATGTTTCACTAGAAAATTCAGACTGAGTGAAAGACCCGGCATATCTCCCTATGGGATAAGAGCAGGAGTCTGGTTGGGGTTCCAGTGGGTATTTTCTAGAGGTCCCATGGATGAGGTTATTAGGGATCAGGGACAGGAAGTTTAGCTGTGGCCAGTGGGCGGTGGTGAGGCAGGGGAGTGGACTGTGGCACCGGGCAGGCAACCCCCTTCCACTGGGGATTTGGGGTGAAGAAATAGGAGCAATACTCCTAAGCTCACCTCCATGCTGAAAGCATAAGCAGCTGACGTGAGGCTTGGGGCTCCTTTCTTTTCCAAGGGGTGGTTTGATTTCGGGGTAGGACAAAGCCTGCATATATGAGTTAAGAAGGCTCAGTATAAAGAGTAGGAGTCCAAGGTGAAGATTTGGTGCAGATCCAGATATCCCTGTATTCTCATGTCCCTTTTGTAGCTGAGGCCCCTTGGAATCCCAGGGTAACAGAGAAGACAGAACCAGTTTGGTTCCCAGAATCTCCGAAGGTTGTGTTCACCTTCGATGTTGGAGGAAGTGGACTATGTACATCTTCTTATGTGTGGCTCAAAGGGGATATATTTTATTCAAGGCTTAAATAATTGTGTAAAGAATGATCACTTATATGGGGCCGGCCTGGTGGCGCACTCGGTAGAGTGTCTATGTACATCTTCTTATGTGTGGCTCAAAGGGGATATATTTTATTCAAGGCTTAAATAATTCTGTAAAGAATGATCACTTATATGGGGCCGGCCTGGTGGAGCACTCGGTAGAGTGTAGCGCTTGGGAGCACGGCAGCGCTCCCGCCGAGGGTTTGGATCCCATATAGAGACCGGTCCGCTCACTGGTTGAGCGCGGTGCGGGCACGACACCGAGGGTTGCGATCCCGTTGCCGGTCGTGGTACGGGCACAACACTGAGGGTTGCAATCCCGTTACCGGTCACGAAAAAAGACAAAAAGGAAAAAAAAAAGATCACTTATATATATGAAACAAAAAACCCCAACAGTGAGAGGGCAGCTATTAGCAGAGATAGGATGGGACAAGCAAGCCTGTCAGTACCTTCTGGCCTCAGTTTTATCATTGAAGTTTCATTTTCTTCTTGAGAAAATTCAGCACCTTCCCATTTGCAAGAAAGTTTTTGATGGATCTAGACATTTCTCAACACTCAAGGATAATTTTTTTTTTTGGACCTTACCCTATATTTAGCACCAACAAATCAGGTGAAGACCAAAATTGTATAAATTTTACATGTCAGATAGAAGAATAGTAAAATGAAGTGTTTCAAGATAAAAGAAAGTGTAAGTAAAGGAATGTAAATTGATTTATGGCTGTGAATAGGGCCAAGTCGTTAGAATAAAGAAATAGTAACCTGAAAGTATTTATTCTAAGCCCCTGCTCCTTAAGCAGGGAGTCAAGAATAGTCTCCGAATTCTAGTTCAAGTCCCTATTTCACCAACACGTTGTCTCTCCTCCCAAAATAATTTTCTCACTTGCAGAACTTCTCAATTAATGAGGAAATCGAACATGGGGTGGAGGAAGTGTGGGATTCCTCTCTAATTATTAGACATCTTACCCTACCCCTTAGTAACCAGAATTTTGTAGATTAATTGTCCTGGTTATAATGACCAGAAAACAGCATTGCATTTCAGAAGTGTGTACGGATGGCCAGTGTTCAAGGAAATCTCTTGATTCCAGTGGGGAGGGGTTGTAGAGTTCCAGACTGGACTATGGATTATAGCCCATCATGTGGTGCCTCTTCTGAGGCCCCTAGACAGCATTGGGCCATATCTGCCAGACCCTCACCCAGGACACCCAGGACCAGAGCATCCACCCCATGGCTGAAGGAGCACAGCCAGGACCAGTCTTTGAGATCTGAAGTAAAGAAGTGAATCCTGTCCCAGAGGATGGCTGGCATCCTAATGAGAGAGGCATTCTAAAGCTTTAAAAGCCCAGGGCTAGGATGTGCATTTCTGGTGGGCGCTTAGGAGACTCCCAGCTATCATCAAGCTCAGAGGTCTGTTGTTGATGATTAGGAAAGCCCAGTCACCAGGGATCTGTACTCTAGAATCATCAACCAATCTGGGAAGGCTCATTGGGTACACATAGGGTCACGGGAATAATTGGCTGGAGCCATCTGAGTCCCAAACCCAGAGTGTTTATCCAAGCTAAGGCAGAACAGGTGATGTCCAGTTGGCAGAAGATCAGGAGGCTTCCATGAGTAATAGAGGCTTCTCCTCTCCATGGTCTTTTTCTTCCATTCCACAAACAGGTAGATGCTGGGGAGGCAAATTTCTTTAAGGTCCTCTCAAAAGGAGGTTGAAAAAAGTGATTGCAACCCAGTATCAGAGGATGATGACAGAGAGATGTACACAGTGCCTTAATAGCATGAGGCTGCGGCAATGAGCACTGTCTGTGTTGGTCAAAAGCAACAGGTAGAGACTGAGCTGAGTCTTGAAGAATGAGGAGGAGTTTGCCCGTGTAGACAATGAGTGTCCCAAGCAGATGGAATATGTATAAAGGCTGAGAGAGCAGAACTCAAAGGGGTTGCTTTCGACAGGAGGGCCCCCACCCCGTCTTCTACTGACCTCTTCCTCCTCTCCCAGCTCCTCACCCTTCCTCTATGGGCTGCATGAAATGCTTGCTCCTCCCCAAGCACAGCCGAGGATGTGCTTTCTTCCCTGGTCTTTCTCACAAGTTTTACCCGTCCATCAAGATCCAGACTAAAGGCCATCCCCTCTTCAGAGCCTGCACAGGCAGAGAGAGCCATTCATTCCCTTGTCTGTGTTCCCAAAGCACAGACCCCAACTGCAGCACTTGTCACAACATATTACATTTTAATTTGACTGTGCTAGAATAGTACTCAGCAGTAAGTTATTTTTGCTACTTAATAAGAAATACAAAATCCCCTGCTGCTGCTTATCCCAAATACTATCTCAAATCAGCCACAGTAGAGTTTGAGATTGGCACATGAAAATATAGTTATAATGAATATCCATCGTATGTGGAAAGATCCAGGATTGGATTACTGTCTTTCAACTCCTTGTACGGTGCCTTTTATAAAATCCTAAAGCAGTCTGTGTTCTTCAAAAAAGGACAAAGATAACGTAATAAATGCCTGTGATTTCTCCACATAAAATGAGCAAATCTTAACACGTTTTCACATTTGTTTTAGTTTTTTTTTAAGAAATAAGTGTATGTGTGTGTGCAGCTGTGTGTGTGTGTATGTGTGAATATATTCACGTAAATTATCTACTGATGGATATTGGGGTTAGTTATAATTTTTTTCTCTTTTAACAGTGCAACAATGGCCATCCTTCTACAAGATCCTCCCATACATTTCCTTGTTTGCACTGAAGAATATACCTAAAAATAGAGCTCCTGGTTATAGAAAATGCTTATCTCTAACCTCATTAGGTATTGCCAAATTGCTCTCCAAAGTAGTCATATCAATTTCCACATCTACTAGCAATGTCTGAGCACTAATTTAGCCTGTATTATCACCAGCACTTAGTATTGTCAGACATTTTAATTTTTGCCAATCTAAAGAATATTAAGTGGTATTTCACAGTTATTTAAATATGCACATCTGTACTTACTAAAGTAGTTGAATATTTTTCCGTATGCCAATTTGCTGTCCTTCGAGGGATTGCCTGATCTCATCCTTTGTCTATTTTTTTATTGTTTGCCTTTTTAATATTTACTTGTGCCAATTACTTACATATCCTGGACTCTAATCTTTTGCCTGTTATGTTTGTTGTGAACATTTTCTCTCATTCTTTCTTATCTTTTAATTTGTTTAAGGTGTCTTTTTGTCATTCAGAAATTTAGACACTTCTGGTAGTCAGAATTATCCTTTTCTAAAGAAACAATTTCTACTTTCCATATCTGCTTTAAGAAACCCTTCAAGGACCTGAGGACATAAAAATCTTCTATAACTCACCCAACAGATTTCAAGTATTGTTTTTCCCATTAGTTTTTTAATACATCTACGGTTACATTTGGTATAAGATAGCAATCTAATTTTTTTCAGTGAGAAATCCATTTGTCACAGCATCATTTACTGAAGGGTTTATTCTCTCTCCCCAATTTGAATCACCTCTTTCACTATAGCCAGATCTCACATAGGTTGAGGTTTGGGCTCCCAAGTCTATGCCATTGACTGCTCTTATGTCATGTGTCAGATATATAGTGTCATTATATCTGATAGGACAAGCCCAATTTGAATCACCTCTTTCACTATAGCCAGATCTCACATAGGTTGAGGTTTGGGCTCCCTAGTCTATGTCATTGACTGCTCTTATGTCATGTGTCAGATATATAGTGTCATTATATCTGATAGGACAAGCTCTCTAGCCATGTTATTCTTTTTTCAGAATTGCCTTCATTACTTTTAGACCTTTATCTTCATTGTATTTTTAAAGTCAGTTTTAAAAACAAATCCTTTCAGAATTTTTTCTAAAATCGAAGGTACACATTAACTTGGGGAGAGTATATCCTTGTGATAGAGAATCTTTGTGTGACCATTACATATCATATCACTTTTGTATAGGCTGAACAAACATATCATTTCTAGATAAGGCACAGGGAAAAATAAATTCTCATTGAGATGGAATACACCCAACTGGAATGAGAATTCTTAGGAATATCGTACCAATGAAAAGGAAGGAAATCTGCTTAAATAGCTTGAAACAAGGGTGTGTGTATATATATATATATATATATAGTAACAAATAACTCTAGAATTAAAATTGAAAATGAGTGCATAAAAAAATAAAAGTAATCAGAAGCCAGTGGAAAACGTTTGCAATACAAAATGTCAGAGCAGAAGGAGCAAACTCTAATTTAGTTACTAGCAGACAGGCAGAGCTCAGCTGAAACAGACCCTGAAGTGGAAGGGAGGAGGCATCGCAGCTACAGAAGAGTGGGTTCGAGTAGAAAAAACTAATGTGAACTCACTGCAACAGACTGAGTACCAGCACTGTGAAAAATACTTATAAGCTGAATTGAAGCTGTACGAAATGGTACCAGTATAACAAAAGTCAAACTTGGGAAATAAAGACACCCCTTTCAAATCTAAAATTCCATGATTCCATATGTCCCAGAGAAACAGTTTCTCTCTTTTTTTCAGTGAGGACTCCTTTTTTAATATAAAGACTGTACAGTTTTTCTTCTTTTGTTTATAAATATGGCATTACATTGCATCAACTACGTTAGATTTCCTTAAATGTTAAACCATCAGTACATGCCTGAAATAAACTCTACCAATTAATCATTATTCTTTTGGATTTCTGCTGAATTTGTTTTGCTAATATTTTAT
>NW_007737904.1:0-221 GCF_000696425.1 Galeopterus variegatus | reverse complement strand
GTTCTCTTGTTAGGAAGAATCAGAAAAATCCTCTCCTGAGGAGCAGGGGCAAGTCAACTGCGTCCTGGCTAGGCTTGACATCAGATTTCCAGTGGCTGGGCTGGCCCACTGGCTCATGGGACAAGGAGGGGAGCCTGCCAGGTGGCAGATGTGTCAGGCAGGGAGCTGAGGAGGGTGTGGGCTTTAGGGCGTGGTGACTTTCAGGTGCATATGGAGGGAGT
>NW_007737903.1:47557-48789 GCF_000696425.1 Galeopterus variegatus | reverse complement strand
CCAGGGTCTGATAGGCTCACTGCTAAATTCTATCAAATATTTATAGAGGAAATAATACCAATCATTCTAAAATACTTCCAGAAAAAAAAAAAAATTGAAGATGAGGGAATACTTTCAAACTTATTTTACAAGACCAACATGACCTTGATACCAAAGCCAGGCAATGGCACCACAAAAAGCAAGAAAACAAACAAACTGAAAACTACAGGCCAATATACCTGTAATCCTAAATGCAAAAATTATCAACAAAATACTAGCAAATCAAATTTAGCAGCATATGAAGAAGATCATTCACCATGATAAAATAGGATTTATCCCAGGGATACAAGGATCATTCAACATATGTAAATCAATAAATGTAATACTTCACATTAACAGATTGAGGTACAAAACCATACAATCATTTCAATAGACGCAGGAAAAAGCATTTGACAAAATTTAACTAACTTCTGTAATAAAAACATTCAACAAATGTTTTGGTACAGAGAAAATGTACCTCAACACAATAAATGTCATATATGACAAACTTATAGCTAACCATACTCAACAAGGAAAAGTTATAGTTTTTACTCAAAGATCTAGGACAAGATGAGGATGCCCACTCTCACCACTTTTATTCAATATAGTATTGGAAGTCCTAGCCAGAGCAGTTAGGCAAGAGGAAGAAATAAAAGGCATCAAAATTGGAATTAAAGAAGTTAAATTGCCCCTATTTGCAGATGACATTGTCTTATATATAGAAAACCCTAAAGACTCCACGTAAAACCTATTATAATTAATAAACAAATTCAGTAAAGTTTCAGGATATAAATCAACATGAAAAAATCAGTAGTGTTTTTGTATGCTAACAGTGATTTACAAAACATATCAAGAAAACAATCTCATTTAAAATATCTACAAAAAATTAAAATACTTAGAAATAAATTTAATCAAGGAGGTAAAAGATTCCTGCACTGAAAACTATAAAACATTGATAAGAGAAATTGAAGACATGGAAATATATCTTGTGTTCATGGAGTGGTATAAATAATATTGTTATAATGTCCATACTACCCAAAGTGATCTACAAATTCATGCCATCCCTATCAAAATACCAATGATGTTATTCACAGAAATAAAAAAAAAAAATACTAAAATTAATATGGAGCCTCAAAAGACCGTGAATAGCAACAGCAATCTTGAGAAAGAAGAACAATGCTGAAGGCATCACACTTCTGAACTATACAATATGC
>NW_007737903.1:40006-47054 GCF_000696425.1 Galeopterus variegatus | reverse complement strand
TTTGGATATGACCTCAAAAACACAGGTAACAAAAGCAAAAATAGACATGTAGGATTAAATGCATTTCTATTTTTTTCTAATCCAAAACATTTTGTAATAATCATTCTTGTAAATTAGTTATTGTCAATTGCTTTTTTTCTTTAAAATAAAAAATTACTATAATGCCATATAAATAAAATATGCTGTGGGCACTCACAACCATTTGAAAAAACAGCACATCTAAATGTATTACTGTTTAAGAATCATAGTCTATCTAGTGGGATTTTAAGTAAATAAGCGCACTGATCAATTTTGAGAACACCAAACTAGAGAAAAACAGATATAATGTTCCACCTAATGTACGAAATAGGAAGTACAACACATCACCTATGAAGTACTATTACCAATCAAATAGGAATCTAATCAAAACCCTAATTCATAATCACCAACTTGTAGGAAAAACATAAAAATCAAAGAAATATGCTAAAAATACAACCTGTAGGAAGGCAAACAGAAAAATCCAAAATTTGTTAATTCTATCAGATAAATAATTACCCATAAGAAAAAATATACTTTATGGAAAAAAAGAGAAAGGAAAAACCTATAGCCTGAAAGATAAGTGAATCATTAACCAACCTATCAATACTTTGTGCCATGTTGGAATACTGATTTCCACCAAACAACTTTGAAATAAATTACAAAACATGGAAATATGTATATCGTCTCTCTTAGTCAGTTCAGGCTGCTGTAACACAAATACTATACATTGCGTGGCTTATAAACAACAAACATTTATTTTTCACAGGTGTGCAGTCTGGGAAGTTCAAGATCAAGAACCTACAGATTCAGTTCCTGGTGAGGGCCCACTTCTTGATATTCAGATGGCTACATTCTCACTGTGTCCTCACATAGTAGAAAGATTGGGAGGGGGCTCTCTTGGGGTCCCTTCTATAAGGGCACTTATCCCTGCTTATGAGGACTCTACCATCATAACCTAATTATCTCTCAAAGGTCTCACCTCCTGATACCAGTATCTTGGAGTTTAGAGTTTCAAAATATAAATTTTGGAGGGATAACATTCAGTCCATTGCACTGACTAAATTTTGATACTATTAAGAATTTACTGTTAAATGTATAGGTAAAAGCTGGAAAAGGTTTGGTTAGTTTTGTTCTTTACTCTTTTGCTGATTTTTTTTTAATGACATGTTATGATGGTTTGGATTTGCATTTATACTAATCATCAGATAAGAGAAATTGGGTGGAGGAAAACGAAAACATGATTCTCTCTGTGTTGATAATTTCTAAGCTCAGCCAGTGAGCGGGAACCGGTCTGTATGTGGGATCCGAACCCTCGGGCGGGAGCGCCGCTGCGCTTCCCAAGCGGCGCACTATCCAGTGCGCCACCGGGCCGACCCGTGCTGATTTTTTTTTTTAATGACATGTTATGATGGTTTGGATTTGCATTTATACTAATCATCAGATAAGAGAAATTGGGTGGAGGAAAACGAAAACATGATTCTCTCTGTGTTGATAATTGCCAATGATGATGTTGATCTTCTCTGTACATATACCTGAAAGTTTCCATAATAAAATGTTTCCTAAAGTACCACAAAAGGTAGAAGAAATGAGTTTAACATTTACGCAGGAGACAGATAACACAGAGTCTTGTACATAGCATGCTCATATGTGTGTGTAAGTATATACACACATACACACACACACACACATATATGAGCAAGGTTTTTATCTTGTAGAGGTTTGGGGAATGGAGTGAAATGATCATCTGTGCAAGTTAGAATATGCTATTACCAATGTGAACATAAATTGCTCCATAAGCAAGTAGACCATTGAGACTTCCTCAGTATCTGTAATCACAACCCCCTCTCTGAGACACTCTTACGTGCTGAATTCCTCTACAGAATGATAAGGAAAATAATAAGCAATTAAAAATGAGGTGTGAAAATCTAAGGAACTCTTCAGTATAGTGGCAAAGAAGTCCTCATGTCTTCCACCAAGAGTGCAGAGTGAGCCAAGCATGAAGCCTGATACTTATTGTCCTGTGTGATTAACTTAAAAGCAGATTCAGCCCTCAATAATGCATATCTATTAAACCAAAGACAGATTCCCCACTGGGAAAAAACCCTAACTCAGGATTGATACATGTGGGTGATTTCCTGGAAGATTTTGATTGGTCTAACACCTCTGAAATTTGTAAGCATACAGAAATGTCCCACTGCTCTCTAGTAAGAGTAATCAGATCAATAATCCTGAAAGGGCAACATGCATAGCATTTAGGATTTGCTCCCTCTTTCTCTCCTGGCCACATGGCTAATACCAAGGTTTAAATCAGCATTAACCAGCTGAGGATGTACTGGGTTTGATAAGGAAAGAAAGAACTATAATTTTTTTTTTTTCCTTTTTTTTGTCTTTTTCTGTGTCCGGCAACAGGATCGCAACCCTCGGTGTTGCTCCTGCGCCTCGCTCAGCCAGTGAGCGGGAACCCATCTGTATGTGGGATCCGAACCCTCGGCGGGAGCGCCACCACGCTCCCAAGTGGCGCACTATAGCAGTGCGCCACCGGGCTGGCCCGAAAGAACTATAATTTAAAGAAGCTTCAAACCTAGCTGACGTGTACCGGCAGCAGCCCAGGAAGTATGACTGTCATCAGATTAGAAGATCCTTCATCAAAGGGACTTCAAAATAAAATTGGAAAGGCACGAGTTTATTTACCTGAGAATACTCTCTGTAAATAAAGTACTTTGGGTGCTGGAAAGAACGTCAGTAGATCATGCAAACTAACTAAGAAGGTTCCCAGTCCCCTAGTGTACACAGTGGCCAAGCTGAGCACTATCAAAATGCCTGAATTGCCATTTCAGATGAAGGACACAGAGATTAAAAAGTTCAGGGGAGTGGGCATACTAGAATGGATATAATATGTACAGCCAGAAGATGAGCAAGGTGAGAAAGTTTCCTGGAAAACCCCAGAGGACACATAATTCATCAAGGCCACATGAATGTCCCCATGAGAAAGGCAGTAGCATCTCTAAAAAGTTCGGTAGTGACTCTACTTTTTAGTTCAAGGCTGGAGGTAGGAAATACTGTTATAGAACTTTTCTAGCTGAAAACAATAGTCATGAGTAAACTTTAAAACAGTAGAGTCCAGGTGGCAGTACTTAACTGAGAACAATCAGGTAGTGTTCAAGCACAGATATTGTAATGACTAGCAAAGTTGGAGTAGCAGTCCTGGAAACCTACTTCATGGGGACTTTTAATGATTGTTGATAGAATATGACCTCCCTAAAGACAAAATGGATGGGTGGAAGACAAAATCTTTCTTCTTCAGCTTAAACCAGAAGAAAGCAAAGTTTAGTAACAGGGAATCTGAGGCAGGCCATCTTAATAAAAATGTCCCTCATCCCTTGCATAGTTTCCAGACCTCACATCCACTGGATGCAGTAGACTGGCTTCCCACGCAGGATGATCCTCCAGCACCATAGCATGTATACATAGTAACGGTTTCCTCATTCTTTAACCAAAGTAAATTATGTCAGTTTAGTTAACTGTACATTGGGAAACGGGGGCTACTCACATATTTTTAGCATAGTTGGTACAGGGTCTAAGTGATATTAAAATATGGATATTTTGAAACATTATCATGGTCTTCCTATTTGCTGGGGCATATGGGAGGCAGGTGATATACAGCTCATATGGGCCATTTTGGAGGTTACTTCCCTGGACCCAGAATATTTAATTTAGATTAACATACTCAATTGGAAGTTAGCACAACCTCAGAACTGCGTCTTTCATTGTGGAAAAGAACTCATTAGTAGAAAAGGCTAAGTGGAAGCCTCTGGAACTGCTTCTTCCATGATCAATTTAGTAAAAATAAATACATAAAAATTGCATCCTGTGTGTATGGTAAGGCTTAGGAAATTCAGGCCAGCCTTACATATCTAAAAGGTACAGGGAGGGATAGTAGTCCTTAATCACATTTCCATTTGAGTTACCTAGTGTTTCCTTTGTAGAAACCAGATAGATCCTGGAAGATGATTTAGCCCACCACGAGCTTAACCCACTATCTTCCCTGACTAAAGCTGCTGTGACAGATGTGGTAACAAGAGCTGATACAGCCTCAGGTTCATGGTAGGTGGACATTGGTATGTCATGCGCATTCTATTTCAATGAAAAAGGAGTATCAGGAAGACCTTTCATTTACTTAAAGTGTACGATAAACCAATATAAATTTTATGGCCAGTCCATGTTAACTCCTCTCTTAATGTAATCCAAAGGGATCTAAACTATTTGGATATTGCAGACAGCAAAACATGAATCTTTTGCATTGAGAATAGCCCATTAATCTACTCAAATGACTGAAAGTGTAAGACACATGCACACTATAGGATGGAGTGGCCTGATAGTAGAAATGGAGTCCAACAGCATGGATTCCCACTTACCTTCCATTAGTGTTGGTATGGCCTGCTAGAGACATGGATGAGGCTTCAATACAGTTGTTATATTCTACAGGGTTGTGGTGCCATTTTGCCAAAAGCAGTGTATGAATTAATCAAAGATTTATGTGGTGATGTGTCTCCACTAGGAGAAATAAATAGGATCAGGAATCAAGAAGTTGAAACACAAGTGGCCTCATTTACTACAACTCTCAGTGACCCACTTGGGAAATTTGTAATTGCATCCCTGAAACTCTGAGTTTTGCAGGGTTAGAGCCTCTGGGCCCCAAGAAGGTATATTAATTGTCTGAAGATATGTAAGAATCCATTTGCACTCTAAGCAATAATTGTCATTTTGGCACCTGAATTCTTTATACTCAAGGATTATTAGGCAAGAAACAGGTCACTATGATGGCTAAAGTTCATATTTTCTTTTTTGTGAGCATCTTTGTGTATATTTCACATGTATTCTTGTCCTGTTCCTTGTGTTTTAAAGAAAAGAATTTCATAGTAGGTATAATAGTTAAATTTGTTCATCAACTTGACTGAGTCACAAAGAGCCTGATATTTGATCAAACATTATTTTGCCTGTGTCTGTGAGGGTTTTTCTGGATGAAATTGACATTTGAATCAGTAGACTGAGTAAAGCCAATTGCCCTTCATAACGTGGGTGGGCCTCATCCCACCAGCTGAAGACCCAAATGGAACAAAAAGGCTGAGTAATAAGGGACTTTCTCTGCCTGATTGCTTGAACTGGGACATTAGTCTTCTCCTGACTTCAGATGAAACCGAAATATTCACTCTTCTTGGGTCTCTATCTAGCCTGCTGATTTGTGAACTGAAACTTACACCATGAGCTTTCCTGGTTCTCAGGCCTTCAGACTCGGACTGGGACTGTAAATTGTGGGACTTGTCAGCCTCCATAGTCATGTAAGCCAATTCCTCATAAATTTATACAAGGGATGGAAGTGTTAGTGAACCCAGGTCCTTGTCTAAATAAAGCTGCCTTTCCTTTTCACCAACATTTTACTTTTGAGTCTTTTGTTTCTGTTTGGCAGTAGGCAGCTAGACTTGGTTTAGGTAACAGAAGGATTCATATTATTACCTTTTAATTCCTTTTTTGAAGTACCCTGGTATATCTTATTGGTTCTGTTTCTCTGGAGAACCCTGACTAACATTAGGTTTTCACAGTAGGCAGAACTAAGAACTTGTTTTGTAGAGAGCTGTGATGAGTTTCATGCTCAGGGATGCCACCTTCTGTTGCCGCTGTTCAGTATTCAAAAATATGACCTCTTTAGGTGGCCATGGCTCTGCATCTCAGGATAGGTCTGACTCAGGGAGGCTCTGTGTTCTCCTGTATGCAACAGGCTTTGCCTTCCAAAGCAATGACTCACTTTCAACATTATAATATTATGTGATATTGTTTTCTGAGATCCGCTTTCTCTAGATTCATTTATCATAGCACCTAAACAATCTTTCTCTAGGACTCCCAGAGTTCCCTTTTTGTTAGTATGGATTATGCTCACAACAGTTTTCCTTTAGGGTAGATCTCTGGCTTTCTGGGAAAATGTTTTTGTGCTCCTTTCAGTGATGCCTTAGAAATTTAGGCTATTATGGTTTGATCTTCTCATTGCCCCACTGTGTTTCCCTGGGTTATTTTTACAAAGACCTGTAGTCTGCACATCTTCTTTCAGTATTGAACATTGTTGCAGATATTTTTGATAACATGTTTTTGTTTTAGGACCTCTATGGCCTTTCACTGTTTGCCTTTCTCTTCTCACCTGCCACTGCAGCTTGCCCAGAAGGGATCTGAAGCCCCGGAGGGCTTTGTCCACACAACTCACCCTAAAAGGTTCTTGGCAGATTCAAGAAACTCCTATGTACTGTCAGGAAATACATCAGCCATGAATTATTTATTTTGCTACCTTTTTTGGTCTGTTTGGTATTTATGCTAGGATTTGGAAAGATTTTAACAAAATGCTGCAGTCATGACCCTGTTGCCAGTGGCTCAGAATTAATTTTGATTGTTATTCATAATGTCTGTTTGGTATTTATGCTAGGATTTGGAAAGATTTTAACAAAATGCTGCAGTCATGACCCAGTTGCCAGTGGCTCAGAAATAATTTTGATTGTTATTCATAACGTTAAAGCTACACAGTTCTTTGGAAAAATTTGCTAAATTTAATGTATTTGTACAGAATGTATTTAATTCATGCATTATTACATATTACTAAATATATCAGGTATTAGTTATGCATTCTGTATTATTTATTTTACAGTACCATTCAATATACATCATATTGCACACAGCACATCGATTAAATAGTTTGGCTTGATTAGTAATTACCGATAGAATTTTTATGCAATTTTATTTTAACTTTATTATAATAGAATATGTTTAATTTATGCAAATGTCTTCCTCATTAGACTATAAGCCACTTGAGAATTGAAATCATATTTTATTAATTTGTTATGCAAATAACTAAAAATAATACCTGATATGTATTTTCAATTAAAAACTATAATTTAAAAAAGCTTTGTAGTTAAAACTTGAAGCTTTTTCCTACTTAAATATCAGTATTTTCAACAATAATCTTAAATGCAATATAATAATACATACG
>NW_007737903.1:38365-39994 GCF_000696425.1 Galeopterus variegatus | reverse complement strand
CTATGTACTGTCAGGAAATACATCAGCCATGAATTATTTATTTTGCTACCTTTTTTGGTCTGTTTGGTATTTATGCTAGGATTTGGAAAGATTTTAACAAAATGCTGCAGTCATGACCCAGTTGCCAGTGGCTCAGAAATAATTTTGATTGTTATTCATAACGTTAAAGCTACACAGTTCTTTGGAAAAATTTGCTAAATTTAATGTATTTGTACAGAATGTATTTAATTCATGCATTATTACATATTACTAAATATATCAGGTATTAGTTATGCATTCTGTATTATTTATTTTACAGTACCATTCAATATACATCATATTGCACACAGCACATCGATTAAATAGTTTGGCTTGATTAGTAATTACCGATAGAATTTTTATGCAATTTTATTTTAACTTTATTATAATAGAATATGTTTAATTTATGCAAATGTCTTCCTCATTAGACTATAAGCCACTTGAGAATTGAAATCATATTTTATTAATTTGTTATGCAAATAACTAAAAATAATACCTGATATGTATTTTCAATTAAAAACTATAATTTAAAAAAGCTTTGTAGTTAAAACTTGAAGCTTTTTCCTACTTAAATATCAGTATTTTCAACAATAATCTTAAATGCAATATAATAATACATACGCAAAATCGAGCAATCATAAACTGGAAAAATAAGTAGTCCAAAAATTATAGGCAACTCTATCCAGATCATACTACATAAAAATAAATATTTGATTTTCATATGTAAATCACCACAGTTGAATTGATTTTATGTATTTTTCCATAATAACTTAATCATTCCTGTCCATAAGACTAAAATTTTCTGAGGAGTTTCTATAATAGAATGTGATATTAAAATGCATAAAGCTTCTATGAAGTATTCTTTGCACAGACCTTTAGCTGGTAAGGTACAGTTGCACAGCAATCTTGACACTGTTTTCTAGAAAATTTCACGTTTAAAACATATTTCTTGAGGAGTGATCAAAAATAAATAGTAGATTTAGATATTGAAATATTTTCTTTTATGGACATTATCATACACTCAGTGAAATAACACATTAACAAAACTTCCTCAATTGAGTAAAGATTTGGCAAGATTATTTTTTGGTAGAAAAAGCAACCTGCATTTTACACAAATTTTTTATTTTCTTTTTATTTATTATTATTTCTTTCTGTCAATAAATCATCACCTTAAATAGTAAATCAGTCCCTTAAATCTTATATTCCATACTTTAAAAATAAAACAGATTTACTGAGAAAAATTCTCTTTACATCACTGTTTGAATTTGTTACTACATGTCTTTTGAAACTGTATATGAGATTTGACTTTTCAGGACTATAGATCCCCAAAATCCTGTAGATATTTTTTTTTCGCAGTACCACACCATATTATTCTAATCCAGGATGTTTGAAATAAATATTCATAAATAAGACTCTCTTGAAAGAGTTTACAAATTTTATTAGAAGTGCCTTTGACGTTTAAAGACAAAAATGGTCTGCAGACAAGTCCTTCCCATTCTTGGAGGACAAACCTTAGCAAGTTTTCAACAATTTATTTGACTTTCTCTGTCCATTTCTTCCAAGCAATTGATTTATCTTTCTCTGTGGAGTCAGTGACCGGGACTCCATTGT
>NW_007737903.1:36106-38133 GCF_000696425.1 Galeopterus variegatus | reverse complement strand
TTTTTTCGCAGTACCACACCATATTATTCTAATCCAGGATGTTTGAAATAAATATTCATAAGTAAGACTCTCTTGAAAGAGTTTACAAATTTTATTAGAAGTGCCTTTGATGTTTAAAGACAAAAATGGTCTGCAGACAAGTCCTTCCCATTCTTGGAGGACAAACCTTAGCAAGTTTTCAACAATTTATTTGACTTTCTCTGTTCATTTCTTCCAAGCAATTGATTTATCTTTCTCTGTGGAGTCAGTGACCGGGACTCCATTGTCAATTGACAGGTGGCAGAAATTTCCCTGACTAGCCGCTCCTTTGCTCTTTTTCTAGTGCTGTCATGAGAGAGAAATGACTCTATGACTTGGTAAAGAAAACATTTCCCAACAAATGGTACCATCCATATAGAAAGAGGACAATGCACATATGTATGATATGGTACATAAATTTACAGATCTGCATATATGCCTAAATTTTCCAAGGCATGCAAATTTTATCCTCTATATAGTAACCATATTCACTTTTATGTATGCATCATTTTTTTTTCCTAATTCAATGTAAAAATTTTAATATGCATATGGTTTACCTAATTTGGAGGGATACCTATTCAACTTCCTTCTTCCTAATTGAGACTGTGCTTTGTATGGTTGCAAAAAACATTGTAGTATATGTCAAATAATTTGAAAATAAAAGAACCTATAGGAGCTGAAATAATAGCGGTAGGCTATTATATGCAAAGTTTGGTTGATGAAGATCATCTTTGGCACTCTGCTATATATTTTTTTCAAATTAGTTCTGCAAAACTTTTTTTTTTTCCCATCTCTCTATTTCATCTTAGATATCTAGGTAATATTGAAATGTATCCTAATAAAAGAAGAATATAGAGATGTTCCCTCCTAAGAGTGAATACAAGGTACTGTGTTACCTCTCCTGGTACAAATTTCCATTGCTAATATTAAAATCTCCAGGCTTTCTCCCATGACAAAAAAGGGGTTACTTCAATGCTTCTTAAATATATATAAGACATTTTCAATGCATTCGTCTAATGTTGTGGTCTTTTTGCACCTATCACTATCAGAACATAAATAACAAGTTATAATTATATAATAATTGACATTATTTGGTTTTATGTTCTTTGTGGAGTATTTTGTTATATTTTAAGAGATCATAAAATTATTTGAGACAAGGGTAGGTTTTCTTATTTGCCATTACAATTTGGTGGTTATCAGCAAAACAAACATTACATTATAAATGCCCCAGAAATTGGCAAACAACTTGACAAAGTTTATGTTTAAATACCCGGTGTAATCAACTCTTTCCTTAAAGCAATACCACAATTGACTAGCTAAAGAATATGCTAAAACGCCCCCACAACATTTCATATATATATTATTCCTCTTGGAATAATATCTAGTGGTACTCACGTGGTGGATTCAAAAGTTTGCTCACACAATTTTGTTAGTCTGAAATGACTTTTATCACATCAAAAAGTAAATAGGATAATAATAGTTCTCCAGCACCTAGAATGATAAATTTGGATTTCAAGTAACATTGTTTTAAGAAGGACAAAAAAATCTATACAGAATACCTGTAAACTCAAGAAAGTTATTTTTGTATATAGTAAAAAAGTCTGTTAATCTCTCATCATTTTACCCACAGAAAACACAGTACATTTCACGTGTTTGTATTAAATAAATCTAGTTTGGGAAGAAGTTAAGAACCAGTCCATTTGTCTAGTTTAGATTTTAACAGTACCTTCACTGAACATCTTTCTTATCCTAAACCTGAATTCTTACTGCCACAGTGTAAACCTATGTGTTCGTGATTATTATTTCCTATTCAATCTTCTACACTTGATTAAAAACATTAAAAGTAGCTACACATAAGGCAAGTCAAAGTACTCTTACTGTAGGAATATTTTTGGAACAGTGTAGCACAATGATTCCATCATTATGTATGTCACATTGGAAAAGTTCTGTAACATCTTAAAATACCAACCCTTGCATCTATAAAATGACGTAAATTTAGTATTCTTAGA
>NW_007737903.1:18696-35598 GCF_000696425.1 Galeopterus variegatus | reverse complement strand
CCCCCCGCCCCCAGGATTAGGATAATCACCATATAGCACTAAAAGCTCTTAAAAAGTTATTTTTTAGAGCTAAAAAAAAAAAAAAATGAAGTTGAGACTTTCAGAAGAGATAGCTTGAGAATCTCACATTCTACTATTTTGGCATCATTTCTTTGGTACATGAATGTTGATTCTTTCCTATGACGCAGCTAACACACCTTGTTTGCCTTTTGAAAATTTATGCTGCTATTAAACATCAAAAACTGTGTCACATGGAAATGCTTTCATGGCAGGGTGTGCTGTTATTGTTGAATCATCTGTTTGTGCTATCATTAAGTACAAAAGCTTTGAAGTAAGACCTAAAGCCAAAATCCTCACAGATGTTTCATGGAAATAAACTTCAAAAAGGGTGCGCAGTGCTCCCTCATAGACAGGTAAACATCTGTGTGTGTGAGAGAGAAAGGAAAGCAGGAGAGACAGAGAGATTCACTTAAAGGCTTAGCTTTGAACAAAACAGGCCCTAGGCCTTCTCTTTCAAATTGTTGTCTCTATTTATGTGGCTTCCTGCCTCTCTTACAGGTTCTATTGAAGTCTTACTTTTTGAACTAATTTACATTGACCTCTGCCTAAGCTCCCCATAGTTTCTTTTATAGTGGTGTTTGTTCTCCCTGATGAGGCTCAGCTGTGAGCAGAGGTGACCAAAAGAAAATAATTTCCTTTTAACAAGTTCTGATATTTGTAGAAGAAGAGAGGTGAAGGATAAACAGAAGATTTCCTTGAATCTGCAGGATTGAAATTGAGAGATCTTATACAGGCAATATGTTTAAACTTACTAAATCTTTATTAAGAAAGTATTATATTTCAGACACTAAGAATACAAAAAGAAGTTAAACAAAACTATAAAAAGAATGTGTATTTTTGATAACTCTTCCTCCATGAAATGAACTCTTCCTGTATTATGAATGTGTCCAAGATTTACATCAAGTTTTACTTTTTAAAAATTATTTGTTGTTCCTTTATCCTTCTGTATTATCAACCAATGACTTCGAAGTTCTGATACCATCGCAAAATGAAGAAAAAGAAAACGAAACTACAAATTAGAAAGGGTCACTCTTTCAGGATTATAGCTGGATATCTCAAAATCTAATGCTAACTCAAACTCCAAAACAGTTTTCATCAAACAATGTTGTAACTGGAGATAAACAGCCCAGTTTCCTTTGAGTTTTCAAGTCTGTTGTCTTCTATTATTAGTTTATCATAGGGTTTAGTTTTGAAAAAACAAGGAGCTATCACATTTGTGTCACTAAATCTCTTTTCTACTTTGATCTTCACTTATGCTGTAAGGCAAAACAGCCTATATGATACTAGGCTTTATGAAATGTAAATTCTTTGCCCTTCATGTGCAAGCCAAACTTCCCTCACCTCCAAGCATTCTGGAACTGATCGGTGGCAAGCTGTGCCTCAAAATGTCTTTTCTTATCCTCAGTGAGAATGTTTCAATAAATAGGAAGAGAGGATGATGCTACTGAAGCCTGTGAGCACATCTTTTCATTTCATCCTCTCTGCTGATGTTACCTCTGGCTCAGAGGTTCCATTTTCTCCCTGCTTCTATGGGATGCATTGGGATTGCTTTGACAGTAAACCCCAAAGGCATATGGCAGAAAGCTTCTTGCTTTTTAAATCTGCTTTTACTGGCTCACCATTAAGTTTAGTAACAGCTCTAATGATAACTAGGGAGCTGGTAAAATAATTCAATTAGTGTTCTCCTCAAATTCTAAGTTCATAAAAAAGAAAACAAACCTATTATAGTAAGTGCATACTACTTTGTGATAAAATAACATATGATATTCTTTTGGTTAATACTAATTACCTTTATTTTATTGTATTTTTATTATTATTTGTATTTTTTCTTAAAAGGTCATGAGCTTTAGGTCAGAAAATTGTTGTTGGAATTCTAACTTTATTACTTAGGAGCATGGAACACTATATCCTCATTGAAATTCATCATCTTTTCTATTTATTAGTTGGAACTCAAATATAAAGTAAACGGGACAATCATATATGCTGATCAAGGTTTTATGATGTTTAAATAGCATATGTGATTATGTTTAGGATTAGAAGGGACACTGAAATAATCACTCAGCATGGATTGCTTTTTGTTATTAAAAACAAAACAAAACAAACAAAACCCTAAAACTCTTTCTCTTTGATAGGTTAAATATACCTATCTCAATAGCAGGGGTTATAAAAGCTATATCTATGACATAATATCTAGAACCTATGAATACTATCTTTTATGGCAAAAGATGTGATTAAGACTCTTGAGAGGAAGAACTAATCCTGGATTATCCAGGTAGACCTGTAATAGAATCACATTTATTTTTTGAGAAAAAAGAAAAGAGAATTTTGAGACAGATCAAAGAGGAAAGACACAAGCAGAAGAGGAGGAAGCTATGTGACCCGGAGAGATTGGAAAGATGCGGCCACAAGCCAAAGAACAGCTGGACTTGCCAGAAACAGGAAGTCTCAAGGAACAGATTCTCTGCTATAGGCTTCAGAGAGAGTGCAGCATTGACATAATCTTGACTTAGGACCTTTGGCATCCATAATTGTGAAAGAATAAATTTCTATAGATTTAAGCTACGCAGTTTTTGGTAGTTTTACAACAGTCACAGGAAAGTAATACATTGCTGTTTTACCACTTTGCATATCCCATGTGTGTTTTGGCAATCTTAGGTCCATAGACCCTTAGGACATTGAAAGTAAAAATCACATCTTTCTCCTCTTCGTGTTGAACTCAATACCTTACACATAGCAGGGGTCAGAATAAAACTCCCAAATAGATCAATGAACACCAGCATCAGTGAGAAAATTATTCTGTACACAGTCCCTAAATGCAATGATAAAGAATAGATTGGTTAAATGTTAGCCAAATTGACTGATTATCCAGAAATATAGCTTTCAGGGAAGAAGTCAAATGAAGCATACATTTTTACAATGAAGAAATTAAAAAGTGACATAGTAAATAACTGCAGTTGACAAATCTAAGAGACAACTGACAATCTATGAAAGGAATTGGTAGCAAGATACTTGTATATTATGTTGATTGTACTCCCAGTTTCCAGTCCAATTTGTTAAAGAGCTTGGAAGTTGTCACTCCAATCCTCACAAAAAGTAAAAAGATGAGCAAACTAAAAATCAACAACTCTTTCTAGAGCTACCAGAGAATTGAAACCACAGGGCAAACCACTGAAACTGAAGAGACAGGCAGGTGAACACAGAGAATCACAGGTTATCAGAAGCAGAAGCCCCAAAGCAGATTCCCCAAAGCAGATTCCCATTACTAGTGCCAAGCCCAGTAGAAACACTTAAATTTTAATTCACGAATTGCTAAAGGCTCAGTGTGGATAGCTTGAGAGTGAAAACCTTTATGTGGCCCATCTTTCACTGGTTTTACCTCCAGTATCCTCACCAGGTTCTCAGTGTGAAGACCAGAAGAAAATCCTCTCATACTTCTGGCCCAGATCTCTCTGTTCTCCTTAACAAGACCTGCCCTCAAGGGAATCTATTTTACCAGAGCCTATTTGGAATTTATTGAAGCCTGACCTACCTGATGGAAAATAAATACCCAAATTCAGCTTCTGCCAGTCTTCCTGTCTCATCTAAGGGGAGAGGAGCGAAACTGCGTAGCTCTTGTGAAGGTCATAGCCAAGGACACAGGTTCACTAAAAGACCTCATTATAGAACTATAGGACACTATCTCTGTTCATATCCTGACACAACATCAATAGAGATCTTGTACAAAGAACAGAGGGTTGTGGTTAAAAAAACAAAAACAACAACAACAAAAAAACTGCAAGTATTAGTCCTTATTTAAGAAGGAAATTTCTAATTCTAGGGAAACCAAACAACAGGGGAAGCAAAAATGAGGACTCTAGATGAATTTTAGCCTCTGACACCACAGCTACAGCAAACAGTAAACACAGCCTAACTCCTGTCCAGATAAACATAAAACCTTACATTAAAGCCAAATCTACATCAGTTTCTTATACCCAGTACATCATATCTGACTTTCAATAAAAATTCATAAGACATGATAGAAGGCAGAAAACACAGTCTGAGTAGAAAAAGCAAGCATCAGAAACAGACTCAAATATGGAAGATTTGGGAATTATCAAATTGGAAATTTAAAATAACATGAGGACTCTAGATGAATTTTAGCCTCTGACACCACAGCTACAGCAAACAGTAAACACAGCCTAACTCCTGTCCAGATAAACATAAAACCTTACATTAAAGCCAAATCTACATCAGTTTCTTATACCCAGTACATCATATCTGACTTTCAATAAAAATTCATAAGACATGATAGAAGGCAGAAAACACAGTCTGAATAGAAAAAGCAAGCATCAGAAACAGACTAAAATATGGAAGATTTGGGAATTATCAAATTGGAAATTTAAAATAAATGTGATTAATATGCATAGGACTATAATGGGAAAAGTGGACAACATGCAAGAACAGATGGATAATTTAAGCAGAGATTGAAACTCTAAGAAAGTATACAAAGGAAATGATAGACATCATAAACATTGTATGTGATGGTGTGAATGCTTGTTTCTCCTAAAAATCCATATGTTGAAAACCTAACTTCAAAGCGGATGGTATTAGGAGGTGGAGTCTTTGGAAAGTCATTAGGTCATGAAAGTGGAGACCTAATAAAACCTGTTAAAAATATTTTATATAAAATGGCACTTTCATAAATTTTATCCTAATAAATTTTTGGTTTTTGCAGAAAAATTGTCTGAACATGTTATAATACATTTGTATGATTTCTTCTTTCTTTTTCTTTATGCAATCGTGTTTCACTTTGTTTTTCCTTTAATCTCTGTTCCATCTCTTTACATCTTCCTCTTTTTGCAATCTCATCATTTCTTAATATAAGAAGCTGGTTCTCTTCTATAGAAAAAAAGTGTATGTGCATGGAGAAAAATTCACTGGGATTATCCCCACAAAGGCAGCAGTGACATATTACTTCTAAAAATAAAAAGGACTATGGGAAAATGACATAGAAATGTGATTCATGGAATGCCTTTTGTACAATTCTCTCTTCCATTATGATATCAGGTTTTTTTTTTTCCTCTTCTCTACCTACAGTTAGATTCTGTATCAGTTCAATCCATTTTTTTCTGGCACATTGTTCCAACATAGTGCCTCTCTGTAGCTCTTAAAATGATGAGTTATCTCATATTTCCTTGGATCTCACTTTGTTTCTTACTCTGATGGGAAACGAAACATGTTGAGAAATCCATCACTGTGCTCTTAGGGTAGTTTTCTTCAGGCATGTTTGAAGTTCTCGGTTGAAAATGGAGAAAAAAAATATTCGTATATTTTTCACTTTGTTACACAAAAAATGCACTCTAAAAATAGACTAAAGTACACCATGTCTTTAATCTTCCAAATTCTCAGCTCAAAAATGCAACATTTGGAGATACTGTATATCAATCTTTGTTGTAGAATATACGGTTCAAGTAGTTCCACATCAGTTGTAATTAGTTTATTATGAATAGCTGACAAATATACACAACTACTCTTTGAGGCCTAGACTATTATTATATACAATTTCAGATGAAGAAATACAGCCTTAGGTGAGTAGTTGCTCAAGATAACACAGTTGATAAATAAAAATGGTGCTGAAAATTTAATACATGCACATTTAAGCCCGCACATATTTAAATCCAAATTTAATATTTTTTAACCTGTGCTCATCTTGGCTTCTTATATTAAACATTGATAGATATTCTAAATACTCATAGATACTGATGGCAATCTATTACATTTCATGAAAATTTACATTGCATAATATTTATTTGATTTTGACTTTTGTTTTAGCCTCACAATATGCAGGCTAAAAGGAAAAAATGAGACAGCTTTTCTGTTAGAATAAAGTTGCAATTTAAAATGCACTATGTGAAAATGAAAACTGAAATTCAATATATCAATAATGTATACAAAATAATGCAAGGTACTGACTTCTTAAATTGTCAAAAGTAAATATGTCGACATAAGCCTGCATAAGATTTAATTATAGGTTCAAATAGACAGATCCAGTCCTACAAGCAGTGTAAAGCATTTTCACTGACAGCCCAGGCAGTCCCTCTTATTGAATTCTGCTCAATAGCTAAAGAAGCAGTCATCAACTTTGTGACTTAAACATTTAATTTTCTAGAGACACCAGAGTGAACACCCAGAGGAGTAAGAACTGTGCACTCAATTGTAATTTGTATTGCAAACAACAACCACGCATTCCAATGTGACATAAAATAAAGGTTTGCATGAATTGAGATATTTAACATGCTCTTGCCTGAGAATGCCTAATATTGTAGATATATCATTTTGCCCATGTGGACGCATATGTTTAATAAAATTTAATGAAAATCTCAAATGGTTACATTCATACTTAACTAAAAAGTTTTCAAATTAGTCTGGAAAGGGAGTTTAGGATTATTTATGGTACTTCCACTGTTTGTTGTCCATGACCCCACCACACCTGTTCTTCTTCACTGGGATTTTCAGTCCAGTGACATTTCTACTTTTTTCTATCAATAAACCTTTTCTTTTCATTTCTATTCCTTTCACTTAAATTCCTTGGCTTCTGATTCCAATCCCTCTCTTACTAGTGCTTGAAATTGTTGCCTGTTTTTCTGTCAATCTTGATCCAGCTACATTCACCCCTGACCATATTTTGCAAACTGCTTTCTTCAGGTCTCTGGCAGCTGTGAAGTAATGTACAGAAAATCATACATCCAGGCAGGTGGAAAGCCTTCGGAAGTGATTGTCTCCAATTATTTGGCACATCCACTCTTTCTCTCTCTGCTCACTCATTTTCACAAATACTGGGGAAGGAGAAGCTTTGTTTTTCACTTTTTTTCAGGGCTTCAAGAGCCTTACATTCCCTTTCACTTCAAGATGATAATATTTTTCCAGCTGCTACACAGAGAAAATAGAACACCTCAAGAGATAACCTCTCCATACTTGCAGCACCAAATCCATAAATATCCCTCATCAGAAATACATGGTTTTTCCTCCTCTCCTCTTTATCCATCAAAAGCTGTCTTCCTCACTAGTGTCTTGAATGTGCTAATATTTTCAGGAAGCATGTAATATCTGTAATCGTTAACTTGCATGAATGTCTTAACTCACCCTGTCTACTGGATAACTTCAGCAACTTTTAAAAAGGCTCATGTGTCTCTCATAAAGAACATGTTTTTTTAAAGCCCCTCAATATATATATGAGCACTCTCTGTACTATCTTTGCAACTCTTCTTTACGTCCAAGATTACTTCAAAATAAACTTTAAAAAGAAGACCCCTGAATTGTACTTCCTAGCGGTATTAGCTCAATTCTTCACTTTTTCACAAGCAAATTCTGGGAATTTTTTTTCTCAGTTTCTTATATTTCCAAACCATTCTAAATTTTATGGTTAACACCCCAGGAGGTTACAGCAGTGATTTCCAGCTAGTAGATATGATCAGCAATTTTAGACACAAAATCTTGATTTAGCAGCAGCATTCCACACAGCAGACCAACATACCTACCTTTTGAGATATACCTGTTCTCATTTTATTTATTTATTTATTTTTCTTTTGTGGTCACAGTATGATCCTAGATTTTAGCACTCTCAATTCCTTTTCTTTTTTGGTCATCTCCATGTGTAAAGTCCAATTAAAGTGTAGAACTCTCAGCTAGGCCCTCTTCTCCTGGCTTTTTACTGCTATGCATGTGAAAATAGCTTCCCATTCAAGATCTCTAGCCCAGACAACTTTTTTGAGTTCTTTTCATTTAAAATCAGTTCCATGCTTAATAGTTCTGAAAGGATATCTAAAACACATCCCAAAGTCAACACACTCAACACACTTTTCAACAATCTCTCTCACTTTTCCAATTTTCCCTTCATCCAGAATCTCCAATCTCAGTGAATGGAGAGTCATCCACCAAGGTGCTAAAACTATATCGATTTCAGTTACTTATAAATTACTCCTGCACATTCTGTTACCAATTTATCACTAAGTTCTTTTTCCAGTAACTTCTAAGTACGTTCCAGTTTCATTCTATATTTTTCATCCACACTTGGACAACTTAATTGATCAATACTTTTTTCAACATTTATACATACTTTTTTCAACGTTTATTTTGTTGCTCCTGGAATCAACCCCATGTGCCATAACCAGAGTGATCTTTAAAAATTAAAATCTATATACCACACAAATATGTGTAGCCAATTATATTTTTATAAAATAAATAAAATGTTAGTTTAATATTTAAAAAAAGAAAGAAAAAACCTTATAATCTTTTATATTTTGCCATTGATATTGGCATGAGATACATAAATCTATGGCATGGGAAAAATATACATATATAACCAATGGCCTACCCTACAAGGCTGTGCACAAATAGCCCACACGTAAGTTCTTCATCCTTCCTTTCTGACTCTAGCTTCTGCTGCTTCAGTACTGTTGCAATCTCCTTAATTTCTCAGGATTACTATTCCTTCTTCCCCAATAGACCTTCACATATGGTTTTCCCTCTGCTTGGAAGACTTCCACCACTGTTCACAGGCGTGGAAGAATTTTACTCTTTATTTACACCTCAGTTTAAACATCTTCTGAGAGTCTTTATTTTCCTTGCTCTTTGCTTTTATTATTATACGTTTCCAGAGGATCCAAGAGTCTTCCTCAGAGTGTTCTGTATAGTGACAGATTACATAGCATGATACGATGGGCATGTACACACCATATATTAAATATTCTCCTCTTTCCAGAGGATCCAAGAGTCTTCCTCAGAGTGTTCTGTATAGTGACAGATTACATAGCATGAAACGATGGGCATGTACACACCATATATTAAATATTCTCCTCTGAAGAGTAGAAAGTATTTTTTATTTAATTTTAGCAATCTCTGCACACAATTTATGTACTTAGAAATTGACCTATTTTAATCACAAATATATGCCATTAAAAATTCAAAAAATGCTACCAAAAAATCTCATGGTTTTTGGGTACTCATGCCAACCTCATCAGATAGATGAATAGAAAGTATTAGAAAGTGTAGAAAGAGAAATCTGTATTAAATTTTACTATTTTTAATTTTTAGTAATTGACATACAGATTATGTTTTAAATAATATAGTTCATTTGTGTAAAAGATAATAGAAACCTGGTTTACCAATTTAGAAAATAAAGTTATTACAACCTAAATTCCATCTCAAATATTTCAGATTAAAATAAACTTGTTTTTTTAAATATAAATTTTATAAATGTAAATGTACCTTCCTTCAACTCTAATAAAAATACAAATAGATATTATTCTATGTTTAGAGAAAAACAATTTAAAAAATGCTGTATCTATATGAATTTTATACAAAGAAAATCTGTATAGATAAACATTTACAAAATAAATGATTAAGTAGTAAGATTATTTGTAAGACATATGACTGAAAGTTAATTTAGCAGATAGAAAACTATGGACAAGTGAAAAATTAGTATAAAAACATGAGCAGATAATTGATCATGAAGAAATGCAAATAATCATTCATGAAAATGTTGGTCAAAAGATCAATTGTTCTGACATAAAAGCAAAATAAAAGATTTTAAACAATTGAGTGAAAATTGGTCTAAAATGTACAGTATTAGCTTTACCCCAGCTGTAATCTTCCATTTATTTACCTCATGTTCAATCCAAATAATTTCACTTGCTATTTTTTAAACACAACATACACATTCATGATGTCACTGATTTGTACACACTACCCACTCTTAGTTGACTCTTCAGCATACTCTGACCATCTTTCTATTTTTTCAACGCCTCAAATCTAAAGTTTCAATATAAAATAAGACTGAAATAATCTGTCCTTTAAATTTACTACTAAACAATTTGTACATATGTTTAGCATACCATTGACCATCCCATATTCCACTTATTACATGCTTGTCTTTCTGTTTTACTGTGAGATCCAAGAGAGTTCTCATGAATTTCCAGTAGGAAGCTCCATGCCTAGCAGTAATAAGCACTCAATCACATTGGCTATTTTGGATTCTAGGGAGGTGGAATATTGTTGTAATCACATTATCTTTGGTGAGGTATGGTGAGGCCAGAAGCAGACCAAGAGAGAGAAACTAGAAAGAGATTACAGTTTTGATAACTCACAGTTTCCTGGGAAGGAAATGCAGCATTTGAAGCATTAGCATTGGTCATGAGATAGAGAGAGGGATGGGAACTGTGGGCAGGTACCTCTGCTATCATTTCTGCTGGAAAGAATAGAAGAGGCAAGAAGAGCAGGTTTAGGATTAACTAATTTGAAGAATTTCAGTGGGCTCTGGGCAATAGGAATTGTCCCTGGTTTTCTGGTCCCTGGCCCTGGTGTGATTAGGATGTGGCTATAGCGCCCCAAAGGGTGAGAGCCTGATAGGCCAATGGTTGGGGATATGGATTTAATTGGCTGCTCAAGAAGGCGAACTCACCAACCTCTAGCAAGAACAGCACAACAAAACTTATCATATTACACATACATGAAGAGTGGGCCATAATATTATCAGTATACATCCAATGATATGATTACAAGTTAAAGAAATAAGGACATTTTGCTCTACATTAAAAAAAAAGGCCTCAAATGATGGGTATAACTGTGAAAATCTGAAGGACAAAAAAATTAGTCAATGATGCAACTAAATGATAAAACTATTTCTTTATCATTTTAACATAATATTTTAGTAATATCAATAGAAAATTGTTACAAGAAAATACTGCTTAAATGGAAAAGAAAATAATATTCTCCTATGAGAACAGCATATAAAATTATTTAGTTACATGTGATTATGTTCAGCCATAGCCACATCATTTAAAATAATTACAAATATTGTTCAAAGTTGAAACTGAGTAAATATTATCCACCCATCTATCTACTATCTATCTATCTATCTATCTATCTATCTATCTATCTATCTATCTATCTGTCTGTCTATCATCTCTCTATCTACAGCATTTCACAGGGTTGAAATAAAAGAATTTTTCCCTTAATTTACCCTTACTCAAATAACTTTGGACTTCTAATTTGTTTCCAATGAAATTTGGGGTACACTAAATATCTTAAGTCTGCTTTGACCACCATAGAAAATACCATAGAGCAAGGGGCTCAAAGAGAAGAATTATATTTTCTCTAAGTTATGGAGGCTAGAAAGTCCAAAATCAAGGTCTAGCAGGGTTGAGATTTGTTGAGGGCTCTTTTCCTGGCTTTCAGACAGCCACCTTCTTGCTGTGTTCTCATGTGGTGGGGAGAAAGAGAGAGTGAGCTCTCTGATGTCTCTTTTCATAAGGGCACTGATACATATATTGCATCACGGCTTGACCTAGATGACCTAATTTAACCTTAATTACCTTCTCATAGGCTCTTTCTCCAATACAGTCACACTGTGGGTTAGGGCTTCAACATACTAATTTGGGTGGTTGGGGGGACCCAGTTCAGTCCAGAGCACTAAACATTGATGAGGTAGCTACGTGGTTGAAGTACTGGCTTATTCTTTGACATTCTAAATACATTAACTAACTTTAGATTATTAACTGTGTGTAAATCAAACAGATTTATGGATTCCATTAGACTTCTCAAGATTATTAAATCAAACGGATTTCCTATTTTTAGGAGAATTTTCAATAAATCCATCCTTACCAACCCAAGCAATTTAGCGCTACATTTGTATGGTCAGGGTTTTTGGTGATGTGGAAAGCTGAGAGAGAATGGTTATACTTGAAAGGGACCGTAACACAATCAGAGGAACAACAAAAGACGGTTTACAGGTTTCTAACCCCTGCACAATCTCTATCATTCTTCCATACATATTTTTGATATGGGCAGTGTGTATTTTCTTCTTATATGAGTGTGCTCCGTAACTGAAATATCAAGACAAGTCCCAAAGCCCATATTCAGTAGGTTTGCTGCTAAATCCTACATGTGCATTTAATTTGGAGCTGTTGATGAGCATAAGGTTGAAGCATTGTCTGAAAGGGTACGTACTATCAGTTTTAAATATAAGAACTGTCTATTTGTATCCTTTGCATTCTCCTCCTCCTGGGGCAGTTGAAATGTTTTGTTTTGTTTTGTTTTGTAATTTTTACAATTTCCGTAGGAAACGTATATTTAGAAATTGACTTATTTTTGTTTATCACAAACATTTGTTTTATTGTCTTATTTGTATTATATCATTGATGGTGCTTTTAGTGTTTAGCAACATATTATCTATGAGAATCTTAGGCCCATTTTACTGCAAATATTAAATGAAATTGTATGATAAAAGACCTGACACATTTATAGTAACATTACACAGGATATATTAATGTCAGCTTTGATGATGAACACTATGCAGCAGGGTTATATCTTAAAGAATGAATTTTTTTTTTTTTTTGGTATGTTTATTCCCTCTCTGGCCTTTCCCAGTACATTGTCAGCCATTTTTTTTCTGTTTTTCTAAGTAGCAGGCAAAGAGACAAAGAGACACAACATTCTATGAAAACTTTGACTTACAGGCAAGGCAGGTTATCTCTAAAAGCCAGGTTCTGTAGATTTTGAAGACCAGATGAGACTGAGGTTGGGACATAGATGTAGAGCTGGGAGATAGGTGTAGACTAAGGCTGGGAGACTGGTGAAGGATCAGAGCACAGCAGAGCAAAAGAGATTCAAAAGAGTTGTCTTGCAATCCCCCCCAAAAATATTACCTTTGGGTAAATCATGGTTTATTATCTACGACATTTGAAACACCTCCTAAAAAGGAGATAAGGAATGTGGTTTTCTTGTATGGAGATGATGGTTATAAATTTTACTCTCTGAACCAGTTGAAGCCAGCTAGAAATTTACCTATGATTAAGTCAACATTGGATTCTCTAATTAATGTGAGTTATGAAGAAATTTGAAATATATACATATGTATATATATATGTATATTTATATATATTTATATGTAGGATTCTCTAATTAATGTGAGTTATGAAGAAATTTGAAATATATACATATGTATATATATATATATATGTATATTTATATATATTTATATGTATATATATATACATGCATATATATTATTGATTGAACTTATTTTTTAGTTAGTGTTGGTCTTGGGAGATTTTAGGTGGTAATGCTCAGAATGATTCAGTAGAAACTGGAATAGTTTCTAATCACACTTATGCAAAAATTCTGAAGGAAAACTGAGCACACTGAGACTTGGTATAAAACAATATCTTTTCTGATTGACACTTTTGCAGAATTTGAGGTGTGAGAGGCATGAACTAATGGTAATCAAAAGAAACCCTCTGAAATGTCATTATCATAAATGAAAAAGACTTCAATAAAGGTCTTTTATGTGGAGAGGTTTAGTTTTCCAAGAGATAGATGGAGATTCACAGATGGAAAGTAAGAAAATGCAAGTATATCTTATATAGTAACAAACTCTAGAGTGAGGGATTAAGGATAGCAAGTGGGGTATAGCCAAGAGGTTAAGAACTTGTGATAAATTTAATTTTGAAGGGCTTTTCTTTCTGGACATTGAGAAAATTTTATAATTTTTCTATTTTCTGAGAATGGTACAAGCATTGAAAATAGTGAGTTCCATTTATTAGTAATTTAGTATTAGCATTAAATACATGAAATCTATTAAATTTCATGAGACATTTCAGCTTGAAATCAATGCTTGGAAGAAAGAGATACACTCAATAAAAATGTTAGATATTTTAATGAGTAAATCTGGAAAATGGTTCTAGATTTATCATTAATACAGTTTTGGAATGTAATACAGCACTTTTAATCAAATATTGAAAATTAAAATTTTTGATTTCACAGTATATAACATGTACAGGTTATATTTAATAAAACTACTCATTTTGTGTACTTTGTGAATCTGATACTATATAACATACTGAGGTAAGGAGAGGTATTGTATCAAAATGTTTATGAAATCTGGAACTAGGTATATTTTTCAAGTGTTCTTGTCAAGAAAGTAATTCCCTAAAGCTGGAATATACCTTCATAAGATGTTTTGAATGCTTTGCTCAGGAGAATTTTATTGACTGAAGAGAATAATAATTGAATCATAATTGCATGCCTTCTTAGCTAAGATACATTTACTTTCTCTGTGTAAATATTAGAACGAAATGTTCAGTTGAGATTTTCTTCAATTTTGAAGAATATTTTAGCATTGTAAGTAGAAAACTAACTACCAGATATATTTTCTAAAGGGTATTTGTAATTATTAAGAATGAGTGAGATATTTACATACATTAATTAGGAAAAACCTGAAAGGAAGAAGGAAAGCTAAAAAAAGGCCAATTTGTAAAGTTGTACTGTTTTATCTAGACTCCAGTGTTACCTCCTTACTCATTAGTTTTATTAAAGTTTTTCCAAATTTCAAGACTGTTTACAATTCTACATTTATTTCTGACTTAACGCATGTTCTTTGTTTTTTTACTTTTAGATATTTAATTAACCTGTTTTGTGTTTGTATAATTTCAAGACTGTTTACAATTCTACATTTATTTCTGACTTAACGCATGTTCTTTGTTTTTTTTACTTTTAGATATTTAATTAACCTGTTTTGTGTTTGTATATGTGTGTGTGTATGTGTGTGTGTTGAATCCAACTACTTTTTTATAATAAAAGCCAATACTTAAAACAATGAATAATATCTAATTTTTCAATATGTATTGTTATAAATCTGTAGAAACTGCATATATATTAAAAGATGTTTGGAGCTTTTCATTCTTTTTTAGTGACATATTTTCCAAATGATTTTCCTAATGAAGTAAATTTGATATTTATGACTATGCAAATATTATCTACAACATAGACATTTGTGTGGCTCAGTGGTTAAGAGTATAGTGTTCCAACTCATAATGTCTGCTTAAGTTTCTGCTTTGCCATTTATTCTCCATGTGAATTGGAACAGATTTCTTAAATATTTAAATCTATATAGTATTTTTCATATATAGTATAGAAGCCTTCATAGTGAATGATTGTTTTTCATAGTGCCACTGTGAAGATTAAAAGAACTGGCATACGTGAAGTCAAACATACTCTAAAGTTCCCAGTAAGAAAGCAGACGCACAGAAGAGTAATGACTAACACAGCAATTTTAGGGTTAAAGCACAGATCCACCACTTACTTTTAATGGTCCAATTGCCCTATAAATTTGTATATTTATATTTAAATTGGGGATATATATTCCTTCTCCTCAAGATTATTTTGAGGATTTAATGAATTAACACGTATAAAGGACTTCATACGGTGACTTACAGTAAAAAAAAAAAAAAAAAAAAAAAAAAAAGTCAGTATCAGTTACTGTTTTGTTTGGTTTTGTTTAATAAATGTTAACATCGAAATAACATTCTTACTTTAAATAATAATAGACATATGGTGCTTTGTTTTGTTTGTTTTATTTGCTTTCTCATCTATGAACTTTTTATTGTTTTAGTAGCTTCCCTGTACACAACGGTCCTAGCCCTGACTGTAAATCCAATCCAAGCCTACAAGCGTCTAATGGCTCCACGCTGTGTATATGGGTAGTGGTTTCAAAGGTGAGAGTGAACAAAGCCTGAAAGGAAAATCCCCAGCCCAAGCACAAAATAAGACACACCAGGAGACAGGGACTCAACCAAAGTGGATTAGGCAGGCAAAATGAACAAGCGGGCTGCCCTCTCAAAAGTGGGAGCAGCAGCCAGGAGAGTTGGGGTGGGCCTTTTATATACAGTTAGGCTGAGCTGGACTGTTCCTATTGGCTAAGAAGGAAGGGGAGGGAAGCGAGCGGAGTTTAAGCTGAGCTGGGACTTTCTCATAGGTTGGCAAAATTGCATGTGCCGGAAGGTGACGTGGCAGCTAGGGGATTTTTCTGGGTGGGGGTTTTCCAGGAAACTCTCAGGCACCATTTTATATATCTCAGTCTTTAACAGCATGTTACTTTTCTGGTGGAGGGTATATTAGCCAACATACCCCCCTTCCTTGGTCTTAGACTGGGAGAAGGGTGCTGAGATCATCTCTGGCTACTTCTTGCTGAGAAGGGGTGAAGGAGGGGGAGGGGGGACTTGAGAGGCAAGGGTGGAAGGTTTGCTTAGTCTAATATGAGAGATAAGAGACCATAATCCCAGATGCTGAAGATGGTAATTTCTTCTGTTAAGAAGGTGAGGAATGTCCCTTGGAGCCAAAGGTCACTGAGGCCCTCAAATATGTCTTCCACTTGTTGGGTGTTAGGGAGTAAGCAACTGTCCTCCTGGAGGGCGTGGAGGAGAAAAAGGAGATGTGTCCTCACCATCTGGTAGGGGCAGGTACTCTTGGAGTCTGTGATGAGGAGAGCTGCCTGGGCTGTCGAGGTGATTTGGTGTTGTAGGGAGGTCAGGGCCTCTGCTGAAGCCTCAACAGCCACCTGGAGTTTTGGGGATAGATCTCTAGTGGAGTCTACAGAATGGGTAAGAGCCCCTGTGCCTAGTCCCGTAGCCACTAGAGAGGAGGCCAGGGAGACCCCGATGACTAAGGGCAGAAAGACTGCATGCTTTCGGTTTTTTGGGGGGTTAAATAAGGAATTTAGTGAGGATTTCTTTGAGGATTTGGTTAGTGCGTTCAACCTTTCCTGATGATTGGGGGTGATAAGGGATATGAAAATGCCATGGGATGTTGAGACCTCTTGCAACCCTTTGTGTAACCTGGGAAATGAATTTGGGACCATTGTCTGACTGGAAGGATGAGGGGACCCTGAATCATAGGCTACCATTATGGCCTTGGAGTCATGGGAGATCTGAACTCCCAGATATTTGACTGAGGGTTTAAAGGCTTGGACCTTTTGGGGATAAACCCTGTATCCTTTGTCTGCTAAGAAGTTGAGGAGGGAAATGGTAT
>NW_007737903.1:11453-18104 GCF_000696425.1 Galeopterus variegatus | reverse complement strand
GACATGGACTAAGCCTCAGCCGCCTGGAGTTTTGGGGACAGATCTCTAGTGGAGTCTACAGAATGGATAAGAGCCCCTGTGCCTAGTCCCGTGGCCACTAGAGAGGAGGCCAGGGAGACCCCAATGACTAAGGGCAGAAAGACTGCATGCTTTCAGTTTTCTGGGGGGTTAAATAAGGAATTTAGTGAGGATTTCTTTGAGGATTTGGTTAGTGCGTTCAACCTTTCCTGATGATTGGGGGTGATAAGGGATATGAAAATGCCATGGGATGTTGAGACCTCTTGCAACCCTTTGCGTAACCTGGGAAATGAATTTGGGACCATTGTCTGACTGGAAGGATGAGGGGACCCTGAATCATAGGCTACCATTATGGCCTTGGAGTCATGGGAGATCTGAACTCCCAGATATTTGACTGAGGGTTTAAAGGCTTGGACCTTTTGCGGATAAACCCTGTATCCTTTGTCTGCTAAGAAGTTGAGGAGGGAAATGGTATTGGTTATGGAAATAGGATAAGAAGGGCTGCACAAAAGAAGATCATCCACATACTGAAGGAGTGTGGAATGGGTGAAAGCTAAACCACAGAGGTCTGCTGGTAAGTCCTGCCTGAATAAATGGGGGCTGTCCCAGAAACCTTGGGGAAGGACCATCCAAGTGAGTTGTTGGGAATGGTGAGCTTGAGGATCAGTCCAGGCAAATGCAAAAAAGTTTTGGGAATCTGGATGTAACAAGATGGTGAAAAAGGTGTCCTTTAAATCCACCACTGAGAAATAGGTGGTGGACATGGGGATAGAGGATAAAAGTGTGTATGGATCAGGATGTGCAAGTCTTGGACTAAGTGGTAAGCGTTGGGAGTTTCTTTAGCTGCCAGGATGGGAGTATTGTAGGGGGAGTTTGTGGGACAAATGAAACCCTCCCTTAATAGCTCATTGATAATTAGTTGTAACCCTAGCAGGCTACTGGTAGGAAGAGGGTACTGGGCCTGGCAAGGGAAATATTGGGGGTCTCTGAGGGAGATTCAAAACTGGTTGGCAATGGGCTAAAGAGGGAGTTGAAGTATCCCAAACTNACCCCAATGACTAAGGGGAGAAAGACTGCACGCTTTTGGTTTTCTGGGGGGTTAATTAGGGTAATAATTTCTTCTTGGCTGTGACCGGTAAGTTGAGGGACCAGTGAAATGGGTGGGCAGAGAATGAAACCAGAGGCATTAAGAGTTTTGGAGAGGGTGCCATTGCACCAAAAGAAACCTCCAACAGGGGCATGGGTTGTAGGACTGGTTGTCCAGGTCTCTGTCAAATAAAATCTCCACCTGAGCCCTGAGTCAAGTGTGGCAGGGCTAAGAGGCAGAAGTAAAATCAGGAAGGGGTGAAGGTGTATGGATGGTGTTCACATGTCCTGCATGAGGGTTACTCCCAATCAACTTCGATCTCACAAATGGGTGCAGCTATGGGCCAGGGCCAAGTAGGGAGTTCAAGCAGTTGCCACAGAAAAAGAAGAGAAAATGGGCCACACTCGAAAATCCAAATTTCCATGCAGTATGAGCGAGGAAGGGAAGAGTAGTAGATACTCTGGAATTGGGGAGAGGGTGGGTACACAGGATATATGAAGCTTTAAAGGTTTGGTGGGAGAAATGGAACAAGCGAGCGTGTGAGAACGAGTGGTGAGGCTCTGTTCTGCAGTCGGATGACCTCGCTGGCTTTAACCTGGAGATATGAATCCATGAGGTTAATTTTCCTGAGGCTTCTTCTAGCCGAGCAGATGTTGGTGTACAAAGAACAACTTTAAGAGGTCTCTCCCATTTGGGGGTTAAAGTGCCCTTATCAGGTGGAAGAGAAAAATACACCCAATCACCAGGGGACAAGGGAAATGAGGTGNCTGGTAGGAAGAGGGTACTGGGCCTGGCAAGGGAAATATTGGGGGTCTCTGAGGGAGATTCAAAACTGGTTGGCAATGGGCTAAAGAGGGAGTTGAAGTATCCCAAACTTGGGGATTAACTTTGGATAGTGGCAGGGGGCGATTTGGTTCTTCTGCAGGTTGGGCAGCTCCAGTGACCAATAAGAGCAATGAAGGGGTATGGTAGAAAAATGGTTTTGCCTCCTACCCCAACAATGGGCAGTGTGGAAGAGGAGGCAGGTGCCCAAAACTCTGTTAATTCTGAGAAGGTGGCACTGGTATCAAGGAAGAAAGAAAGGGGGTAGCCCTCAACTGTGAGATGTAGGTAGAGGGCTACCTGGGCTCCGTCAGTCATCTGACACCAGTCCTAGAAAGCTGGGTGTGGGGTTTGAGGTAGGTCCAGTCTCCCTATGGAGGCTGGGGCAATCCACTCCCCAGTGACCCGGAGTGTAGCATTTTGGAAATGGTCTTGGTGGGGGCCTGGGTTTGGGGCATGATCGTACCCAATGTCCTTCCTTATCACACTTGAAGCAGGGACCTGGGGGTCTCTTTGGTGTGGTTGGGTCCCTTGAAAAGGCAATCAGTGGTGAGGGCGTGGACCCCTTTAAGGCCTGTGCCAGTAGTTGGTACTTTTGGCATTTGGCCTTATCTTCTCGGCCATTATAAACCTTGAATGTGGCAGCCAGTACTTCATTTTGAGGAGTGAGGGGCCCTCTTTCCAGTTTCTTTAATTTTCCCTTTATGTCAGGGGAACTTTGGTTAAAGAAACAGGTCATGAGAAGTTGTCTTCTCTCTGGGGTCTCTGGGTCTATGTTAGTATATAGTAAAACAGTCTTAGTGAGGCGATCTAAGGAAGAAGAAGGATTTTCATTTTTATCTTGTATTATTTCTTGGATTTTTTCATAATTAACTGGTTTTTGTGTTATAATCCCAATGAGGGTTGGTTTCTGGGACAGCCTGTGTCTCGATTGGGTGAGCGGGCGTGGTTTGATGGACTTCATCTCTGTATGCCCTGGCCTCTAGCCAGACTCGTCCACATTCTTCTGGCAATAAAGAACTTGTGAGGATAGTGTGGGTGTCATAGAAAGCTATAGGCCTGGCAAAGGTATTGGAATTCCCTTGTGTAGACATACTGAGTTAGTTGTGTAGGAACCCAAGCATTTATTGATTTGGGAAAGATCAATCATGGAACATAGACTCTAATGATACCCTCACCTCATGCCACCTCTTGAAGAGGATCTAAAAGCGGAGGTTGGGCCAGAATGGTGGGCTGGGTTTCATGGGCTTGGGATCGTGTATGAGGGGGGCTGGAAGGATGTGGTGGCACAGGAGGGGCTGAAGGGGCAGGAAGAGCTGATGGCAGTTGGAGTGGGGGAGGAGTGCATCCCCAATATGGGAGGAGGGCTCATCTTCTGGGTCAAAGTCAGGAGAAGGGGAGGAGGGGGTGGGCAGAGAAGGCTGAGAAGCTCATAAGACCTGTTTTGGGGCACAGGTGGTACATAAAGCAGGGTTAGAACAGAGGTAAGAAAAAGCCTGGACATAGGGAATTTCGGCCCATTTTCCTNGGGTGGGCAGAGAAGGCTGAGAAGCTCATAAGACCTGTTTTGGGGCACAGGTGGTACATAAAGCAGGGTTAGAACAGAGGTAAGAAAAAGCCTGGACATAGGGAATTTCGGCCCATTTTCCTAATCGCTTGCAGAAGTTCTATAAGTCCTGGAGAATGTCGGGATTGAGGACCCAAAGGGAGACCACCTGTTTTGATTATCTAAATTATAGTCGGGCCACTTGGGTGGAAAGCCTAACAAGTTTGTTTGGCTTAATATCCAGAGTCAGACCCAAAGTGTGAAGATTAGTCAGGAGACATTTTAGAGGGGAGTCGGCTGGGAGAGACATGGCAGCCCCCCATGAGAATGGAGGAGGAAGTATTAGACCTGAAGGGGTGTCCCCTCTTCAGTTGGGGTACTGAGAGGTCTCAAACCACCAAAAGTGGCCATCACTGGTTTCTGGTGGTTGAGGGACCCTAGAGGGTTGTAGAGCTTAGGGGTGCCCGGTGCCAGGGCTTGCGAATGCCTGGAGGGCAGAAATGAGAAAACCCACAGCGAATGAGAGGACAGGGAAAGGGCGGACCCTGCTTAACCCCGCCGAGTCCCAAAGAGAGAGAGAGGGAGGGAGAGAGAGGGATGAAGGTGATAATCCGAAGACTCAACGATTAGAAGGATGGTGCTGGATGTGCCATTGGCGATTGGGAAGAAGGGCTGGGCTGAGTGTCATCACTGATGTGGGCTCCAGGCCATGGGCAGAGAAATAGATGGGGTCCCACTAGGGGCAGGGAAACCCATCTGAGTCATGGAACCAATGAAAGGAAAAACCCTGGCCTGAGTGCAAAATAGGACACACCAGGAGACAGGGACTCAACCGAACTGTATTAGGCAGGCGAAATGAACAAGCGGGCTGTCCTCTTGAAACTGGGAGCAGCAGCCAGGAGAGTCTGGGTGGGCCTTTTATTTCCAGTTAGGCTGAGCTGGAATCTTCCTATTGGCTAAGAAGGAAGGGGAGGGAAGCAAGCAGGGTTTAAGCTGAGCTGGGACTTTCTCATAGGCCGGCAAAATTGCGCATCTGGGAACGTGACATGGCTTCTAGAGGATTTTTCTGGGTCGGGGTTTTCTGGGAAACTCTCAGGCACCATTTTGTGTAACTCAGTCTTTAATGCCATTTTACTTTTCTGGCATAGGGTATATCAGCCAACAAAGCCCATTTTTTTTGTTTTTTGTTTAGTATAATACAGAAGATGTGTGTGTTTGTACATATATTTACTGCATACAGATTATGGAACATATTTACCAAATCATATATGAATTCTTTCTATGCTGCCTCACAGTAAGTATGAAGACATGATACTCTATTTAAGCTGTAACTGGGTATTATTATGCACCCACTCCTACACAAGTATGATTAAGCAGCCTTGTATGTCAGTTTGATAGATTTTTGTACATTACTAAAATTGTTACTTATTTTTATTTCCCTTCATTTTTTTCAATCTTTTTTATTGTTTTAAGACTTTCAAATATTTAGAAGAGATTTATAGGCAAAGCAACATCTTTGTAAACATCATTCAAAGTTTCTAATATAATTTGCTCTGAGCTCTAAAAACATCTGTCATTTGATATAATGTTGCTTTATGTTAATTCATGGAGAAAAAGAAAAGTATTACATAAAGTGAGATATACTTTTATTATAATAAATCATGAAAACATAGTTTTATTTAAATAACTGAAACATTTATTTGTATTGTAAACAAGTTCGGGAAGATAAATGCCATTTTTTAATGAACTATTTTCTCTCATTGTGCTGTGAAACTAAATACTACATGGACATATCAGAACCCACCAAAGTTTTATATTAAGTATTTTTCATTGGGTAAATTTGGGAAGTTGAAAATGGAATGACTATGTTCACTATTTAGGACTTTAAAAGTACAAAACATAATTAATTTACATATGTCAGGCTTCAAGGACATTTTATAAGAATGATGTTAAACAAGAAATATGAGAATTTAGTTTCAGCTTGTAGAAGAGATTTTTTTCATTTTTAGTTAAGTTGCAATAAACTGTTATGTCAATGAATGTTGACTACATTTTTAAAATTGTGAAACCCAGAGTTTATTTTTAAATGAATTGGATTTCAAATTACACAAATGTCACATACCATCTTAATTTTATATTATGTTGTAGTTACAAGCCCCTTTAATAATTTTATTAATATTAAATCTAGAATATATGTAATTGCTTAGCTATAATGGCCATTTTCATGTGTTTTAAAATATGCCAATCCATTTTGAATTTCTTCTAAAAAGAGTTATGTATTTATATTCATATATTTGCTATAAACAGTATTTTAATATAGATTAAGAGGTAATTCAGAAAGAAGGATCAACATACAGCAGAAGTTTGAGGTGTTATAGGCTGGACAACAGGAAGCAGAAAGAATTGATGGTTGGCATAATATGGTAGGAATTGCAATGTCAAGCCAAAGTATTTAGGTCTTATTCAACACTCAACTGGAAAACCTAAAGAGGGTTTTCTGCGGTGAGCAAAAAAGATCAATTTTACTCCCTCAGGAAAATTAATTAGGCACCAACAGTCTAAATACTTGGAGAAAGTAACCCAAATATTATGTAATACATGAACTGCATCAAAGCATATTATTTTTCCCAATTTTCTATTTCCTAAATATTTATTGAGTAAAAATTAATTAGATAAAAGAGCACACCTATAAACACCAAATAAATTCAATTGATTGTTAAATGTCTTCCCATAAGGAAAAAACATGTTTTCCCCACTGGGATAAAAACAAATTTGGAGAAAAAAATGATACTAAACTGAAACCATTTCAGAGTTAGGGAAAAGAACATTTACTATTTTAATAATGCAAAAATAGACTAGATATCTAAACCTGGAGGAAAAAAAAAAAACTGTGAGAATCTGATTTCTATAACCATGGTGTGAATGTGAGAGTTAACATGCTCACTTGTTCTCCTTATATAGTCATCTGAAGCACTCCCTGATAACCCTGTAAACCATTAACACATTACTCCATGAATGGATTAATCCATTCACAAAAGCACAGTCCTCGCACTCCAAGCACCTTTTAAAGGTCCCACTTTTCTAATACTGTAATCAAATTTCCCATCCTGTTAACATAGTTACAAAGGGAGTCAAGCTTCACTGAATTTTTGAGGCACGTTGCATCCGTAGCACCAGC
>NW_007737903.1:10554-11116 GCF_000696425.1 Galeopterus variegatus | reverse complement strand
AGTTACAAAGGGAGTCAAGCTTCACTGAATTTTTGAGGCACGTTGCATCCGTAGCACCAGCCCTCCTGAAAGAGTAGCATGGCTGGACAGGTTGGAGCAGACAGGAAAATCTAGAAAGCCAGGTACATCTAGCTGCCAGTATGGGACCTCAATAGGGAGTTGATGGAGAAGACAATGAAAACCCGGGGTCTTGGCATTTGGTTTGGGGCCTGGATTGCTGATGATGGTCAACTGTGCTGGCAGTTTAGAAGAGCTGGATATAGATGGGGGAGAGTTAGGACAAGTGGCGAGCTTCTGGCATCTCTTCATCTCTGTCATTGTCATGGTATACAAGTTAAGGCTGAAATTGGCTTCAACTTCTGCATCTGTCTCATGTCACATATAAAATGACAGCCTCCGAGACTAATGGCATCTGATTCTGCATTCCAAATGGCATATACATTTTTCTTCTGGGCAATCCTTAGCTAGTAGGAAACATAGATCTAGCTTATAGTTAGCCAGATTGACACAACAGATGACAGAATAGAGAGCCCAGAAATAAACCCATGCACTTACAGCCAAC
>NW_007737903.1:6495-9623 GCF_000696425.1 Galeopterus variegatus | reverse complement strand
AAAAACTGGAAATCTGCATTCAAAAGATTGGAACTAGACCCCTATCTGTCACCACACACAAAAATCAATTCAAAATGTATCAAAGGCCTACATTTAAGACCTAACACTATGAAACTACTATAAGAATACTATATAGGGGAAATACTACATAGGGGAAATGGTACACAAAATGGGAGTGGGCAGTGCTTTTTTGAGGGACACTATAAAGACTCGAGCACCTAAAGCAAAAATACACAAATGGACTACATTAAACTCAAAACCTTCTACACAGCAAGGGACACTGTGTAGCAAAGTGAAGAGACAACCTACAAAATGGGAGAAATTGTTTCCCAAGTATAAATCAGACAAGGAGCTATTATCCATAATACATAAGGACATCAAACAAAAGCAAAGAAAATAAATAAATAAATACATAAAAACAATTAAAAAATGGCCAAAATACCTGAACAGACATTTCTCCAAAGACATACAAATGGACAACAAGCACATTAAAAAATGTTCAAAATCACTAATCATCAGGGCAATGCAAATCAAAACCACAATGAGATACCATCTCATTGCAGTTACAACGGCTATTAATAACAAGACTGAAAATAACAAACCCTGTTGAGGATGTATAGAAAAGGGAGCCCTCCTACATTGTTGGTGAGAATGTGTGGGGAAAATAGGATAATTTAGTCAGGCTTCCTTGACATTTCTTTGTAAACAAGTTGTGTGGGTGGAGTTGGTGTGCATGTGCACCCATGTGTCTTTCTAGTTAATTGCTATTGTGTTTTCTCCAGTTAGTTAGCAGAACTGGCTGGCATAGCTTGGGTGTAAAAATAGAGCATGTTTACTCTGCTGGCAGCTGCTCAGTTTTTCTTTGGACTTTGCTGGTAGCATTGAGTTTCTGAGTTTCTCTGTGGACTGCTTGGCTCATAGTGTTGTGTGTGCTGAATAAACATTATTCCTACTTCAGCCAACGCTCCAAGGACCTTTTTGATGGTAACCTAGCTCGTAGACCTGTGTGTGAAGGGATTGTGAATGGGCTCAGGGGGTCTGTGAGCTCCAGACCCCAGCCCTAGCTCTACAATTGGCGTAGTCGGAGCAGGATTCTGAGTAGGTACAGGAGCCAAGAAGCCCTTGGAGAAGGAGGAAATGTGGCTACTTTTGAACATGTTGTGCCCCGTGGCCACTTTCCTGTTGACAGGGATCTGGTTGCTGCCCACTGTAATGCAAGGCAACACAGACCAGGCACTGAAGTGGAAAGCCCCTTGGGAGAGAGAGGAAATGTGGCTGTTCTTGAGCGTGTGTTGCCCAGTGACCACTTTTCTGCTGACCGGAGCCTGGCTGCTGCTCACTCTGCTGCAAACTGATCGAGAAAGCAGAGTTATTGGAAGCACGGACAATTATCCTGGAGGATGATGTTCAGCGACTGGAAGATTCGAAGGGAAAAGCAGAGTTGTTAGAAGCATGGATACATGTCCTGGAGGATGATGTGTGGCGACTGGCCACTCCTGCTTCTCACACCAGGGAAGACAACGAACCCAGTGGTGAGTTGGGGGAGACTGTGCATCTCCAGGCATGACCTGTCATGCACCCGAAAGCGAAATGGGAGCAGCCTATGGGATTGGGCGGACAACCAGTGAGCAATCCACAGGTGACTCAATTTACCACGTATGTCCCACATACCCAGGTTGAATTAGTTGACTTGGGGAGACAGTTTCAGCAGAAACAGGGGGAACCCCTAGCTGCTTGGCTGTTGCAGTTATGGGACGTAGGGGTGGATAGTGTGATGTGCTCTGGTGAAGAGATGGAAAAATTGGTCTCCATTACCATGCACCTGTCCCTGAGGCAGTGGCTACAGAATAGCCGCAGATATTCACAAGGGCAGGTAATCACTCCTTAATGGACTGGATGAGTGCAGCTGCCTGAACCATGTGGACAAATGCTGGAGAACTGCCCAAGATTGTTAGCAAATGGCAAATATATACTGACTTGGTTCAAATAATTCAGGAGCTGGGGATGTGGCAGTCCATGTTTAATGTGAACACTCGTGGCCCAGATGATGAAAATTTTACAGGCAGCATGAGAGACACAGTGCTGCAGAATGCCCTAACAACGTCCTTTGGGTCACTGATGGCCATATTGGCCCCATACATTGGTCGTCCTATACATGAGGTAACGACCATGAGAGCTGGCTTGGGTGAAGTAGAGAATAGCAGACAATCAAAAGGGGTCCGAAAGGTGGCCAAGACCAAACCCCCAAGAAATGCTCAGGATTTTATCCCAAAGGGACCACGCAAGACTATCCATAAGCAGATGTGGCTTGACTTGCTTGCAGCAGGGGTTGATAGGAAGAAAATTGACCAGCAGCCAAATGCAGTCCTGTTTGCCTTGTGGCAGCAACTGCACCCTGAACAGTGTTTCCCTAAATGTCTGAAGACAGCTAGCTAGGTATGTTCAGTGGATTTAAAGGACTTTTTGGTTGCTGCTTAGGAGGTAGATGACATGTTCAATTTTGAATAGGGAGCAGGCCAAGGTACTCGTCGTTTGGGGGCAGGCGAGGACCAGAGGCCTCATGTTGAATTGGCCATATATTGGTCGAGGACAAATGTGCAGCATGTTTTGGCATTGGTGGATACAGGTACAGAATGTAGCCTGATATACGGCAATCCAGATAAGTTTCCAGGGGTCACAGTTCATATAGATGGCTATGGTGGACATACTACTGAGGTCAAAGCTGTGTCATTGCCATTGGGCATTGAAAGATTACTCCCTCGCATATATACTGTGTATAATATATATCCCGTAGCTGAATACATCTTGGGTATGGATGTACTTTATGGCTTGCACCTGCACATGACAGTTGGAGAGTTTCGGCTGTGGATATAAAGCCTGTGTTACGAGGATATGCTAAACATGACCCACAGGTGTTACCCAAGCCAAATGCGTAGTTAATGTAAAACAGTATTGCCTACCAGGAGGACATGCAGAGGTAAATGCCACTATATTGGAATTAGAAAAAGTTGGCATTATTCGTCCAGCTCATAGCCCATTTAATGCTCCAGTATGGCCAGTGTAAAAAGCTGATGGTACCTGGAGAATGACTGTAGACTGTCAAGAACTAAACAAAGTGCTGCCTCCTT
>NW_007737903.1:1823-5916 GCF_000696425.1 Galeopterus variegatus | reverse complement strand
GTGGACCTTTCAAGTATTGCCCCAAGGTTATCTGCATAGCCCAAACATCTGTCATGGTTTGATGGCTGGGGACCTAGCAAAGTGGACTAGGCCCAGAATGGTTACAATGTTTCATTACATCGATGACAGGTTGTTAACTTCTGATTCTTTTGAAGATTTAACCCAGGCAGCTCCAATGCTGCTAAGTCATTTGGAGCAATGTGGGTGGGCCGTGAACACAGTCAAAGTGCAAGGACCCAGGCTTTCAGTCAAATTCCTGGGAGTGATCTTGTCAGGTAAGACAAGAGTCATCCAAGAAGCTATTATAGATTAGATACAGGCATACCCTCGACCCAGAACTGTAGCTTAGCTACAGACATGTTTGGAACTTCTGGGGTATTGGAGAGCTTTTGTACCCCATATGGCCCAAATGGCACACCCACTGTATGCATTAACAAAGAAAGGAGCCCACTGGGATTGGACTGAGGAAGTAGAACAGGCTTACCAGGCTACAAAAAGGGCAATACAGCAAGTACAGGCTTTACAAGTGGCCGATCCCACTAAGCCTTTTGAGTTACAAAGTACCTATAACCCAAGAGGNAAGGTAAGATGGCTGGACAGAGCCCCAGCTGCTGATGTAGCCCAGTGGTTACATCGACAAATTCAGCATAATGGCAGTAAAACCATGTGGGTGGTGGCTTAACGATGGGCCCTGCCTATAAAATGGGAAGATGTAGTGAATGCCTGTTGTGTTTGTCCAATATGCGCTCAAGAGAGTCCACATCCCTGGTGGATGCCCCATACAGATGGGCAAATAACTTGAGGAAGGGTGCCCCTGACTCAATTGAAGGTGGATTTTGTCAGACCACTGCCAAGGTCAGAAAATTTCAGATACATCTTCACAGCTGTTGATACAAATACTGGTCTTCTGTTTGTATGGCCTTGTAAGGCCCCAGACTGGGTAAACATTGTGAAGGCATTGAATAGCCTTACTGCTATGTATGGCCAGCCTGTAGCCATAGAGAGTGATAATGGAACCCACTTTACTGGACATTGGGTTCAGAGGTGGGCCTCCCAGTTGTCCATCTGATGGAAGTTACATGTGCCATATAATCCCCAGGCAGTGGGAATGATTTAATCATACAATGGTCTTTTAAAAAAGGAACTAAGGCTATCTTCCCAACCCCCATCCCTGAAGGGGAGGACATGGTGGTTATGGCTGACAGGATTCTAAATGAGAGACCTCACAAGGGTGGGCCTTCTCCAATGGAAGCTCTGTTACATAGGGCCACAGCACCTATACAACTGCAAGTCACTAGTAAAGATGAGCTTTTGAAGCCAGGATATGGCAAGAATGGAAATATTCTCTTCCCAGCCCCAACCTGTTTGCAACAGGGACAGACAGTACAATGGTAATGGCCTTGGAGAATACAAGCCCCCCATATGTGCTGGGTTGGCTTAATAGGGCCTTGGGGGAAAGGATTAGAGGAAGGCTTGCGAGTTTCATCTGGCCTCCTCGAGTAAAGGTAACATGGCCTGGAACAGATAAGTGCTCTTTTCTAAAGGGCACATTTGTATTATCATTATGGCCAATTATGAGATGCCCTATACTGTTACCTGTCGAACCTATGGATCCCACAGTGCTGGCAGATAAACATGGTAGCATAAACCCGATAAGATACCTATTCTTGCAACCATCTTTTCTCGGGATGGCAAACTGGCATGTATCTTACCAGAGGGGTGAGACTTCTGTCTTGTCGTCCATAGTGTTCTGGCTGCAGGCACTGCACCTGCGTTGACTGGTGTGATCATCTACTGAATATGCACTGAACTTCACATCAGTATGACTATAAAATTCCCATGGAAAATCACACCAATGATGACTACTAACCGGACATGTGCAACTAAAGAACAGAACTACAGGAGAAGCCTTAAGCCATATCAAACAGACAATAGGTTGTATAAATAAAAGAGTCATTTATCCTTGCTAAGGGAATGTTGCAGAAGACTTTTAACACATAGATTGTATGGCAAGGGACCCTGAAGGGGTGGACTGTGGGGAAAACAGGACAATTTAGTCAGGCTCCCTCAACATTTCTTTGTAAACAAGTCGTGTGGGTGGAGTTGGTGTGCATGTGCACCCATGTATCTTTCTAGTTAAATACTATTGTGTGTTCTCCAGTTAGTTAGCAGAACTGTTGGCAGAGCTTGTGTCTGAAAATAGAGCATGTTTACTCCGCTGGCAGCTGCTCAGTTTCAGTTTTTCTTTGGACTTTGCTGGTAGCAGTTATGTTTCTGAGTTTCTCTGTGGACTGCTTAGTTCCTAGATGTCTGTGTGCTGAGTAAAGACCATTCCTTCTTCAACTAAGGCTCCAAGGACCTTTTTGCTGGTTACCTAGCTCATAGACATGCATGTGAAGGGTTTGTGAACAGGCTCAAGGGGTCTGTGAGCTCCAGAACCTAGCCCTAGCTCTACAGAAGGTAAATTGGTACAGTCATACTAATTCAGACATATTAGAAAACAGTTTGGAAGTTTCTCAGAGAACTAAGAACAGACCTACCTTAAGACCCAACTATCCCACTCCTGGATATATACCCAACGGAAATGAAATCAACATATCGAGAAGACACCTGCACTCTCTGTTCATCACAACATTATTCACAGTAGCCAAGAGATGGAATCAACCTAAACGCCCATGAGTGGATAAAATAATAAAAAGTTGGTATATATGCATAGTGGAATTTTATTCAGTATAAAATTATAAAATTGTAAAAAGAAATTATATCCTATTATTTGCAGCAACATGGATGGAACTGGAAACCAAGTAAATTAAGTAAGGCACAGAAAGACAAATACCATTTGACCTCACTCATAAATGGAATAATAAAAAAAAAAAAGTGGTTCTCATAGAAGTAGAGAAGAATAATGGTTAGTAGAGGCTGGGAGGAGAGGGGAGCAGGGGGAAGGAGAAGTGGTGAACTAATGGGTACTATGCTGTCTACCCTAAGTAAATCATGGTACAGTACATGTGTGTATTGAAACAACACACTGTACTCCACAAATATTTACAAGTAAATGTTAAAATATATGTAAAAAATAAAAATAAAATAAAGAAGCAAACAAAAGAAAACAAATATAAAAACACATGTGGAATTTTTTAAACTAACAGTTCCTGCCTAGTTGATGGTACAAAAGTGTACTAAATTAAGATATATCATTGCCCAGAGTTTGTTATTGATTTTCCTAAATTTTCTACATACATATTTTTTAATAAATAAATAAACTTGTTGTTTTACTGTAGTTTCAAATTTTCATGATCTGTCTCTTTGAAATTTGCCTATTCTGTGTTCCCACTAATTCCTATTTTTGGAATTCTCAATAAACATGTACTGGAATACTGTAAATCATGGTGCAGTACATGTGTGTATTGAAACAACACACTGTACTCCACAAATATTTACAAGTAAATGTTAAAATATATGTAAAAATAAAAATAAAATAAAGAAGCAAACAAAAGAAAACAAATATAAAAACACATGTGGAATTTTTTAAACTAACATTTCCTGCCTAGTTGATGGTACAAAAGTGTACTAAATTAAGATATATCATTGCCCAGAGTTTGTTATTGATTTTCCTAAATTTTCTACATACATATTTTTTAATAAATAAATAAACTTGTTGTTTTACTGTAGTTTCAAATTTTCATGATCTCTTTGAAATTTGCCTATCCTGTGTTCCCACTAATTCCTATTTTTGGAATTCTCAATAAACATGTACTGGAATACTTTAATCTCTTTCCTTCATTTGGTATTTATTCATGCATGATTTTTATTTCTTTGTAGAATGTATATAGTTATTATATATACCTATTTTATATATTATTAATTCAACAGATACATGTAATGTTGGGCCTTTAAAAAACTACCACCACCTTAAAGTGATATTACAAGTGGATTAACGTGGCAGCCTAAGACGGCACCAGGAGAAAGCTGGGTGGGAGTGTCTGTGGGAACCTTGCCTTAGCCCTTATTGGCTGCACTTGTGAACACTTTGTAATTGCAATAGCTAGGTACTGAGACAGGATGCATGCCCTTAACCCTTAAGCTGATTGGA
>NW_007737903.1:0-823 GCF_000696425.1 Galeopterus variegatus | reverse complement strand
AAGCCTTAAGCCATATCAAACAGACAATAGGTTGTATAAATAAAAGAGTCATTTATCCTTGCTAAGGGAATGTTGCAGAAGACTTTTAACACATAGATTGTATGGCAAGGGACCCTGAAGGGGTGGACTGTGGGGAAAACAGGACAATTTAGTCAGGCTCCCTCAACATTTCTTTGTAAACAAATCGTGTGGGTGGAATTGGTGTGCATGTGCACCCATGTATCTTTCTAGTTAATTACTATTGTGTGTTCTCCAGTTAGTTAGCAGAACTGTTGGCAGAGCTTGTGTCTGAAAATAGAGCATGTTTACTCCGCTGGCAGCTGCTCAGTTTCAGTTTTTCTTTGGACTTTGCTGGTAGCAGTTATGTTTCTGAGTTTCTCTGTGGACTGCTTAGTTCCTAGATGTCTGTGTGCTGAGTAAAGACCATTCCTTCTTCAACTAAGGCTCCAAGGACCTTTTTGCTGGTTACCTAGCTCATAGACATGCATGTGAAGGGTTTGTGAACAGGCTCAAGGGGTCTGTGAGCTCCAGAACCTAGCCCTAGCTCTACTGAAGGTAAATTGGTACAGTCATACTAATTCAGACATATTAGAAAACAGTTTGGAAGTTTCTCAGAGAACTAAAAACAGACCTACCTTAAGACCCAACTATCCCACTCCTGGATATATACCCAACGGAAATGAAATGAACATATCCAGAAGACACCTGCACTCTCTGTTCATCACAACATTATTCACAGTAGCCAAGAGATGGAATCAACCCAAACGCCCATGAGTGGATAAAATAATAAAAAGTTGGTATATATGCATAGTGGAATTTTATT
>NW_007737902.1:44979-48795 GCF_000696425.1 Galeopterus variegatus | reverse complement strand
ACATGTAACTGAGTCTAGAAGAAGAAGAGAAAGAAAATGAGGTAGAAGTAATAATAAGAAAGATACTGGCTGAGGATTTTCCAAAATATTAGGAACTCCAAGCAGTACAGAAACAAATCAAAAAAACACACACACCAAGGTATGCAAAACTACACCCAGATGCCATTTCTCAACTGATAGATGAGCAAAAAACCAAACGTTTGGCAACATAATATTCAGGAAAGGTTGTGGGGAAATAAGTGTACTCATTTATTTCTGGTGAGAATGTACATTTAAATAACCGTATAGAGTGGAGTTGGGCATTATTTACCAAAATCTGCATATGCATTTGCCTTCCTATCTAGTCAACCCACTCAAAAGAATCCATCACAAAGGTACGCTGGCAAGACTATGAAAAGATGTGTGCACTAGGCTATTCATTGAAGGACCGTCTGTAATAGCAAAAGACTAAAATCAATCAAAGTCCATCATTAGAGGACTGGCTGAATGAAATATCATTAAGTGCACACAACAGGGTACAATGCAGTGGTAAGACGTGATGAGGACTATCTCTACAATGTTGCTGCGGACCAGTCAGCAGAACGCAAAGTCATGAAAAAGGCAAGGGAGGAAAAATGCATTTATAACGTGCTACCATTTAGTAAGAATTAGAATGGAAAGGGAATACAAATATGTGTGTGTATTGACTTATATTAAAAATCAAGTAGCAACATGTAGATAAACAAAATACTAATAAAAACGGTTTCCTCTAGAGAGAGATGCAGAAATGAAGTACTGTGAAAATGCCCGTTTAGTACCTTTGAACCACATAACTATAAAAAAAAATAAAGTAAAAGTAGAATCACTAAAAATCGAAAACAAAATGAAAGGATCCTAAATATCGAATTGGTGACTTTAGCCACACAGGAGGAATCATCTCAAGTGCCTGAAAAACACAATGACTTGACTGTTTATCTCTTGTGGGATACATCCTAAAGAGAAAACAAACTTTTCAAGTAATAGTTGTCACTACTATTCTAAAATTATATTGCATATGCATATATAAAAATTTATATACCATGTATTTATATTATATGCTGTGCAGCATTACAGATTATTTAATATATATATATATATAACATATATGGGCAAGGCACAGGTAATCATGCTGTTATCACTAGGAACCAAGATTTTCAGTGTAAGAAACAAAAATCAAAGAAGATAAGTAAAATCTCTATAATCCTAACTTGAAATTGGAAATATTAGTATAAATTCATGTCAATTTTTTTCTGTTGAACACGCATTTCCTGGCTCTGCCCTCTAGAAGGCTTGGAAACAATGACTGACTCAGTTGCAATGAGCACCCTTCACTACCCAGATTATGATCTCCACATACCACTACCCACTAAAAGCATCCACAGTTCCTTGGCTTATTCCAGGTCTGGAACAGGAAGTGTACAAGATCAGCTGTGGGACATTTTGTCATATCAGTAAGCAAAGCCATTATCCAAGACTACTTGAGCTGTGTGATAAGGTTCCAAGAGTCCACCAGAAAAGAGTCCTATTGGCACAAGATGAAACAATTTGAGCAGCAGAAAGAATAATGAGATGCAATAGACTGAGATGCAAAATAACTCATGAAAATATTTTTAAAAAATCATTGGTCATCCTTGGTGGATGCTGGGGAACCAATTTGCTATTTGGAAAATAGGAAAATAAAAGAAAAGGCATTTAGGAACTGCTCTTCAGGATAGCAGAATATTTTATGGAAGAAGTTTCTGCTTAATGTGAGAATTACAGCTAATGAATGCAGACAGAATAACATGATTAGAATAATAAATTTTGGGGCCGGCCCCATGGCGCACTCGGGAGAGTGCGGAGCTGGGAGCGCAGCGACGCTCCCGCCGCGGGTTCGGATCCTATATAGGAATGGCCGGTGCGCTCACTGGCTGAGCGCGGTGCGGGTGACACCACACCAAGGGTTGTGATCCCCTTACCCGTCACGAAAAAGACAAAAAAAAAAGAATAATAAATTTTGTTACCCCAAAGGAAATACTGGGTCTAATCAATGATCATCATTGTCTGCTGTAACTAGTAGGTGAAAACTACTGTGAACTGAGTGAATCTGGATAAATGGATGAACGCTGAAAACACCTGAAGTCACTAACCCATGTTCACACTGTTAGACAGAACCAAGATTTTCAGTGTAAGAAACAAAAATCAAAGAAGATAAGTAAAATCTCTATAATCCTAACTTGAAATTGGAAATATTAGTATAAATTCATGTCAATTTTTTTCTGTTGAACACGCATTTCCTGGCTCTGCCCTCTAGAAGGCTTGGAAACAATGACTGACTCAGTTGCAATGAGCACCCTTCACTACCCAGATTATGATCTCCACATACCACTACCCACTAAAAGCATCCACAGTTCCTTGGCTTATTCCAGGTCTGGAACAGGAAGTGTACAAGATCAGCTGTGGGACATTTTGTCATATCAGTAAGCAAAGCCATTATCCAAGACTACTTGAGCTGTGTGATAAGGTTCCAAGAGTCCACCAGAAAAGAGTCCTATTGGCACAAGATGAAACAATTTGAGCAGCAGAAAGAATAATGAGATGCAATAGACTGAGATGCAAAATAACTCATGAAAATATTTTTAAAAAATCATTGGTCATCCTTGGTGGATGCTGGGGAACCAATTTGCTATTTGGAAAATAGGAAAATAAAAGAAAAGGCATTTAGGAACTGCTCTTCAGGATAGCAGAATATTTTATGGAAGAAGTTTCTGCTTAATGTGAGAATTACAGCTAATGAATGCAGACAGAATAACATGATTAGAATAATAAATTTTGGCGCCGGCCCCATGGCGCACTCGGGAGAGTGCGGAGCTGGGAGCGCAGCGACGCTCCCGCCGCGGGTTTGGATCCTATATAGGAATGGCCGGTGCGCTCACTGGCTGAGCGCGGTGCGGTTGACACCACACCAAGGGTTGTGATCCCCTTACCCGTCACGAAAAAGACAAAAAAAAAAGAATAATAAATTTTGTTACCCCAAAGGAAATACTGGGTCTAATCAATGATCATCATTGTCTGCTGTAACTAGTAGGTGAAAACTACTGTGAACTGAGTGAATCTGGATAAATGGATGAACGCTGAAAACACCTGAAGTCACTAACCCATGTTCACACTGTTAGACAGACAGACAGACCAATGCCTTACTGGGGTGATAGAACAGGAAGAGCAACACACCACCAGTCAGGTCTTGCCAAACAACAAACAAAAGGCAAAAGTGAATCTCCTTGAGTCTGTAGATCTGACCATGGGTTTACAGTAAATATGGCAGACAGAGGAGCGTGTTAAGTAACACTGTGGGGATCCAATCTGCAAAATCCAGGATGTAGAAATCCCTATTGGACGAATATTGTGATGTACAAGCGTACTTCAAAAACTTTGTGGAAAAACAGAATTGAAAGAAAATTGGAATCTTTCCATGAACTTTTGGAAGTATCCTCACAAATTATAAGATTCTGCCGTATTCACTGTAAACTGATGGTCAGATCTACAGACTCAAGGAGATTCACTTTTGCTGTTTGTTGTTTGTTGTTTGGGGGTGAACTTAAAGATTATAAGAAACTTAATAAATATAACAACCAAATGGAACATTCGTACCTTCTGTCATACTGAATTGAGCAAACTTTAGAAAATATATATGACCATTATCTAGGAGGTAACAATGTATTATAGAGGTTTTTGTTTTTTGTTGTTGTTGTTGTTTCCCTTTTTGTCTTTTTTTGTGTCCAGCAACGGATCGCAACCCTCAGTGTCACGCCCGTACCG
>NW_007737902.1:41436-43932 GCF_000696425.1 Galeopterus variegatus | reverse complement strand
GAACCCTCGGCGGGAGCGCCGCTGCACTCCCAAGCGGCGCACTGTAGCAGTGCGCCACCGGGCTGGCCCAGGTTTTTGTTTTTATTTTAAAGACATCCAAGTGAAATATTTACGAATGACGTGATATAAGCCTGAGAGTTGCTTCAAAATAAAGGTGAGAGAGACAATGTTGGGATAGTAAATGTAAGAAGCTCAACCACGGCTGACAGTAGTAAAAGGTTAATGATGATTGTAACAGGGAATCATACTGTTCTACTCTTGTACAACTGTGAAAGCTTCCATAATAAAAAGCTAAAAAATAAAAACAAAAATCCACTGGCATTAAAACCCCACTGGAGAAAAAGACACATTCAACAGAAACAACGAAGCCAAAAGACAGTGTAATAATTGTCTCTGACTCGCTGAAAGAAATTAATTGCCAGCCACAAATTGTAAATCTGAAATATCCTTCAAAAATGAAGTCAAACCAAAGACATTTTCAGACAAACGATAAAAAGATAATTCAAAACCAGCAGACACAAGTATTCCTAAAGCAGAAAAAAACAAAACAAAAAAAACCCCTCACAGCTAAAAAGGAAGAGACATATGAAGGATCTTCATTTAATTTCCATGGCAGGGAATGAGATGAGCTCAACAGCAGGGGTCATCGGAAGGGAACCAGGAAGGGTGGAACCGCAGGAGGCCTGCTGGGGCTGAGTCCAGGCGGGACAAAGGGCACGGCCGGTGCCAGGCAGCAGCAGAGGAAAACCCCTGTCCTGGCTCTGGAGGGATGACTAAACTTTCAAAAGGAGAACTGAGGTTACTAGAAGTGGGAAGGAGAGGGGAGGGAGGAACTGGTAAAGGGTTATGAATAGCAATGACAGGGAATATTACTGAATAGAACAATTATTCTGATTTGAGCAGCACATATAGCTCACGAGTAATGATATTCAACTCTGTACCCCACAGATGTGTACAATCAACTACGTTACAATAAAAAATTATATTTTAAAAAAAAGAGAAAAAAAAACAAAGAAAGTGGGGATCCAGCCATAGGCTCACAAAAGCCTATTCTATCAGATCGGCTCGTTGGACAATCTGCCTAGGCAGTTTTGCTGGGTCCAGATGGAGGTCTTTCAGGTTGATTCCTTGCTGTAAAGCCACCACCTCACAGGTAATGTATTGTCGAGCACCATGGTGGGCTCTGAAGCACATTCTGAAGGCATCCTGAAGTCCCCTGATTCCCCTCACCCTGCCCCAGCAGCGGCTTTATAAAGACCACCAGCGCCCAGAGGACAGCATGACCTTGGAGGTATGACCACACCTTTGCTAAGTGACAGGCATTTGGGGTCCTCAGTAAGGAGTCCCTCTGTGACCTCCACACTGAAGGGGAGCAGCGGGGAGCAGCGCTGGGGACATGCTGAGCAGCCGTAGCCCCACCACCAAATCCTGCAAAGGGGACTGCGGGGACAGGCGGGAATGCTCCCAGGAAACCGTCAGCAATGGTCATATGTGGGGGATAAGCCACTTTACTGTCCATCTTTCACTATTTTCTACAATAAACACGGATTTCCTTCGCAAAACAGAGAAAGAAAACACACCAAACACGAAAGTAGCACCAAAGGATGAGCCTGCTTTACACGGAGCTCTAATGCAGCTCCAATCAGAATCTGAAAATAATTGTTTTTGACAGGAGATTTCACAAAATGATTTTAAATCATATTTGGTAGAGCAATAGGTTAGACTGTTAAAGAAAAATCAGAAAAAGAATAATAAGGGACAACTGGAATTCCAGATATTAAAATATATTATAAAGCAATTGAAATGATGTAGTCCCGACCCAAGAATAAATGGTTATATCACTGAAGCAACACATTGCCCAGAAATGACCTCTAACATTATTTTTAAAATGTGATGGGAAGGATCACTTTCAAGCTATGAAGAAGGATTTTTAATAAACGGTGTAATAACTAGCTGCACTTTAAAAAATCAATTTAGATACTTAGCACAAATCATCGAATTCCAGATAAACTAAAAGTTTAAATACAAAATAACAAAATAAAATACAATGACAAAATCATATTTGTGGAGGGAGGATGGCATTATGCAGAAATCATAAAGAAGATGAAAATATAATGTTAAACATTTGTAGGTGAAATAATAAAAACAAATCTTAAAATCCCATAACCAAATGAGATGGCAACAACAGAATAGGAGAAATATCTCTGAAAACATGAAATAAGTTAATAGGAGCATTGTACAAAACTGCTCATAAAATTCTTAAGAAAAAGACCCTAAAACATAATAGGTAAATGGGCAAAGGATGTGAATACTTCATAGAACAGGAACTACAGTTAAAAAATGGATGAGAACAGTTTCATATTGCAAATAATCGAGGTGAAAATTTAAGCAAAATGAGGCAACTTTTTGCTATTATGTTAACAAAACTATTTTTTTTTTTTTTTTTTTTAAGGATAATACTGAATTCTGGCAAGGGTGTAATAAAATTGGTAAAAT
>NW_007737902.1:36706-40853 GCF_000696425.1 Galeopterus variegatus | reverse complement strand
TTAAGAAAAAGACCCTAAAACATAATAGGTAAATGGGCAAAGGATGTGAATACTTCATAGAAAAGGAACTACAGTTAAAAAATGGATGAGAACAGGGCCGGCCTGGTGGCGCACTGGATAGTACGCCGCTTGGGAAGTGCGGCGGCGCTCCCGCCCGAAGGTTCGGATCCCACATACAGACCAGTTCCCGCTCACTGGCTGAGCGAGGCGCGGGAGCAACACCGAGGGTTGCAATCCCGTTGCCGGTCCCCGGTCCGGTACGGGGGCAACACTGAGGGTTGCGATCCGTTGCTGGACAAGGAAAAAGACAAAAGACAAAAAAAAAAAAAATGGATGAGAACAGTTTCATATTGCAAATAATCGAGGTGAAAATTTAAGCGAAATGAGGCAACTTTTTGCTATTATGTTAACAAAACTATTTTTTTTTTTTTTAAGGATAATACTGAATTCTGGCAAGGGTGTAATAAAATTGGTAAAATCCTCTTGGAAAGCAATTTGACAATGTGTATCAAGCCCCAGTAATCCCACTTCTGGGAACGTATCCTAGGAAATAATCCAAAATATAGAAACCATATGCATGAAGACACTCACTACAACGTTATCTGTAACAGAGGCAACTTTAGAGCAACCTAAATGTACAAAAATGAGAGAATGTGAGGGCAAATTATAACACATCCAAGGGATAGATTCTTATGCAGCCAATAAGAAAGTTGGCAATGAAAATACTGTAGTAACGTGGGAAAATGCTTGTGATATACTGATAAGTAAAATATGTGGTGCAGAGATGATGTTACACTATGATTAAAAGAAAGTAAAATAGGGCCGGCCCGGTGGCGCACTGCTATAGTGCGCCGCTTGGGAAGCGCGGCGGCGCTCCCGCCGAGGGTTCGGATCCCACATACAGACTGGTTCCTGCTCACTGGCTGAGCGAGGCGCAGGAGCAACACCGAGGGCTGCGATCCCGTTGCCAATCCCATTGTCAATCCCGTTGCCGGTCCTGGTCCGGTACGGGGGCGACACTGAGGGTTGCGATCCGTTGCCGGACACGGAAAAAGACAAAAAGAAAAAAGAAAAAAAAAGAAAGAAAGTAAAATACACATGTGAATAGATATGCAGAAAACCAAATTGATAAGAGTTGCAAGAGTGGTAGGATCACACCTTTATTTTTTATCAGTCTTATTTTTTAGACGAGGTACAGGATAGTTTTATTTCTTCTATAATTAGTGAATATAATACATTGAAGTGGAACAGTATTCAGTGCCCCTCTACCCTGGGAGGCTGGAGCAGGTGGCATGCCTTCTGGAGGCTTCTGGAACCTCCACGGTGAGAAATCAGGTCACGACTGAAAAGCCGGGCGCTGCCCGTGTTAAGGGCTTTGCTCCAATCTCCCTGGGTCTCTTGGCCATGAGGTCCTCTCCTCTCCCTTACCTGACCTGCTGCTTCCAGTGATTACTGCCTGTGGCAGACAAGCAGCCCAGCAGTTCCACGCAAGAGCAAGGGCTGCAAGCACAGCTGGGAGACAAAAAAGGACGACTCATATTCAAGGCACCCGAGCAGAACCCCCCTGCTCTGCTCCACAGCAAAACTTCCACCGGGCACTCAAGGCCTCCTTCCAGAGCTAAGCAAAGATGCCAGAGTCCGACACAGAAACCACTCGGCACTCCNATCCAAGGGATAGATTCTTATGCAGCCAATAAGAAAGTTGGCAATGAAAATACTGTAGTAATGTGGGAAAATGCTTGTGATATACTGATAAGTAAAATATGTGGTGCACAGATGATGTTACACTATGATTAAAAGAAAGTAAAAATGGGCTGGCCCGGTGGCGCACTGCTACAGTGCGCCGCTTGGGAGTGCGGCGGCGCTCCCGCCGAGGGTTTGGATCCCACATACAGACTGGTTCCCGCTCACTGGCTGAGCGAGGTGCGGGCGCAACACTGAGGGTTGCGATCCTGTTGCCGGTCCCGGTCCGGTACGGGCGCGACACTGAGGGTTGTGATCCATTGCCAGTCACGAAAAAAGACAAAAAGAAAAAAAAAAAAAAAAAAAGAAAGTAAAATACACATGTGAATAGATATGCAGAAAACCAAATTGAGAAGAGTTGCAAGAGTGGTAGGATCACATCTTTATTTTTTATCACTCTTATTTTTTAGATGAGGTACAGGATAGTTTTATTTCTTCTATAATTAGTGAATATAATACATTGAAGTGGAACAGTATTCAGTGCCCCTCTACCCTGGGAGGCTGGAGCAGGTGGCATGCCTTCTGGAGGCTTCTGGAACCTCCACGGTGAGAAATCAGGTCACGACTGAAAAGCCGGGCGCTGCCCGTGTTAAGGGCTTTGCTCCAATCTCCCTGGGTCTCTTGGCCATGAGGTCCTCTCCTCTCCCTTACCTGACCTGCTGCTTCCAGTGATTACTGCCTGTGGCAGACAAGCAGCCCAGCAGTTCCACGCAAGAGCAAGGGCTGCAAGCACAGCTGGGAGACAAAAAAGGACGACTCATATTCAAGGCACCCGAGCAGAACCCCCCTGCTCTGCTCCACAGCAAAACTTCCACCGGGCACTCAAGGCCTCCTTCCAGAGCTAAGCAAAGATGCCAGAGTCCGACACAGAAACCACTCGGCACTCCCTGTCTCTGCCAAACAGGTCCCCAAGGAACGCCCTGCTCTTCTACCATGTTTTTAACTCGCAGGACACACAGCCCTTTTGTGTGGGGAACTTGCTCTGTGAGCTCCACATTTATTTGTTGTTCTCAGGTGACAGGAGGAAAGAGGATGTAAAAATAGTTGGTAAAACCCAGGAATCACCTACTGTAGTCCCCTCTGACCGTTCCCCACCATCACTCTGCAGAGACTGCCTTTTCTTCTTAAAAAAAAAAGCCTGCCACTAGGAGGTGACAACCAGATGTCACCAAAACAGAGCTTGCTCTCAGATCTCAGGGAGACGTCGCAACAAGCTGAGGAGAGGACAATCTTCAGCCAAATGAACACCCGTCGCTACTGAAGACGCAGAGGAAGAAGCTAGCACAAGAGATGCACGTGAGAAAGTAGCTGGAGAAGCGTGGCGTGTGATGGAAAGGTGGAGTGTCCTGTGGCTTTCCTCAGGCCACCTCCTTGAGGGCTCACATTGGCCTTTTAAAATTTATCTTTCCAACAGAATTCTGACCCCTATTCACTTCTGAGCAGATCACCATCTGGAGGGCTGAAGCTTGCATGTTTGTGAGAACAAGTCTGCTGCAAGTAGGCTGATGCTGGAGGACTCTCAAAGCACACTTAGAGGAAAATCTGCCTGGCTCTCAGGTTAGCAGGAGACCACCGAGCTGCACTGTAGGACCACGGAGCTCCCTGCAAGTCAACTGATCTGTGCCTTTGTCCTCTTTTCCATAAATGGGAAGAAATGTAACAGAAGGCAAAGGCCCTGGAAGGTCACCCTTGCTAAACACAAAGGTCCTTTATGCCCAGAAACTCTGAGGCACAGGAGGATTCTCAGACCTCGTGTGCTAAAGAACAGGACGTCACTGAAAGACAAAATGTTGCCTATATATTCAGGCATTTGTGACTGGTTAGTAAAGACTCCAGATTATAATCATAAACCCCAAACATTTCCAGAAAGCCATGTGAAAGGTAGCAGTGGATCAAAATCATTCTCCCAATATAATTTGAAAATCAAGTAGGTTCTGAAAGTAATCCATACACTGAAAATGAGTGGATTTTAGTGAAATGTAAATTACACCTCAATAAGGTAGATTAAATTAAAAAGGGATTAGTTCAAATTCCTTTTTTTGCTAATGTAAACAATAATTTGTGTTTTATGGTGTTTTATTCCCCCGGAAGATGGATAACTGCTTTCCCCTTGTTTCTCAAAAAGATGTATAAACAAAAAAACAAAAAAAAAGAAAGAAGGTTAAAAACCACCAATTTATGTACATAAAACTTCACTTACTCTAACCAACTCTTAAGATAAATTGATCTTTGCTGGGTAAGTCATGGAACTGCCAAAGCCATTGAGTCTTTCCTGATTTTTTCAGTCAATATCATGTTTTGATAAGGTTTAATAGGTGTGGAAAAGTCTAAAGTTGATTAAGAATTTAGCAAATTAGAGACTCTTAACCCAGCTGTGCCAAAGAAGACATCTCAAGGTTTCCAG
>NW_007737902.1:35269-36668 GCF_000696425.1 Galeopterus variegatus | reverse complement strand
ATTTAGCAAATTAGAGACTCTTAACCCAGCTGTGCCAAAGAAGACATCTCAAGGTTTCCAGCGCAGGAGACTCAACGAAAGGAAAACCACCCCCACGGAGGACTGGACCCGTGTTTGATTTGTAAGAAAGGAAAAGTTTTCGTCAGTGGCCCCATAAACCTTGTACCAGAACTTCCTAGAGTAAAACCTGCCACATTCGTGGTATATCTATTATGCATTCCAGGATCATTTTCGGGCACCTACTAAGTGTCAGGCCCTGATCTAGAGTTTCACATATTGGGAAGATGAACCCTAAAGACGTCCATGTCTTACTCCCCAGGGATAGTGAATGTGTTGTATTACTTGGCAGAGGAGAGTAGGATGCAGATGAAATTAACATTGCTGATCAACTGACTTTGATATGGGGAGAGTATCCTGGATTGTCCTGGGGATCCCAGTGTAATCACAATGGCCCTTACGAATGAAAGTGGGAGGGTGGCGGGAGAGCCAGAGTCAGAGTCATACAGCATAAGAAAGATTTGATCAGGGGTTGCTGGCTTTTAAGATGGAAGGGGCCCCGAGCCAAGGAATGCAGGTGCCTCCAGAAGCTGGAAAAGGCAAGAAAATGGATTCTCCCCTAGAGCCTCCAGGAAAGGATACAGCCCTACCAATGCCTTGATTTTGCCCATGAGACGGTTTTGGACGTCTGACCTCCAGAACTGTAACACAATAAGTCTGTGTTGTTTTAAGCCATTTGAGTGTGCAGTAATTGGTTACAGCAGCAATAGGAAGCTAGCCCACTTGCCTTCACCAAGTGGGAAGTCACTCCGCGGCTCCTCACGTAAGCTACGCAGCCCAAGTCTGCTCTTCAGGCCTCCTGTGATCTGGGCTGGGTTAGAGAATGAGCAATTCCCTAACAAAGGCCTTGGCTGTCTCTGGGTGTCTGCACACTCTGTTCTGTCAATTCACAAGAACCTTCTCCTCCACCTGCCCATCAAATCCTATTCTCCCTTGAAAGCCCAGACCCCAGATCAACTCTGCTTGGTGCTTTCCCTGAAACCTCTGTCGGGACACCCTGTGCTGTGGCCATAATGCAGGTCTGTACCTCCATGTAGCACATTCTTCTTTCCCATCCCAATGCTTCAGCCTTGGATGTTTCCACATCTCTCCTGAGCAGGACTTCATCCAAAATGAGAGAGACAGAAAGAGAAGGAGAGAGAGACCACAAGAGAGAAGGTTCACATGCAAGCAATCAACCAACAATGTTGATTGTAACGTCTCCTATGATCCGAGCCTGGAGGTGACTCAGTCAGTGTTCTCCTCACGCTGCACCCCCAGCATCAGCAGTGGAGCTAGGGACCCCCAGGAAAAATTCAGCACCCGCACATCTGAGTAAACACTGCCCTGTTCCATTTGGTTC
>NW_007737902.1:7442-34744 GCF_000696425.1 Galeopterus variegatus | reverse complement strand
CCCCCAGGAAAAATTCAGCACCCGCACATCTGAGTAAACACTGCCCTGTTCCATTTGGTTCTCAAAGTGTCCTGTTAATTAGGCATCTGTTGCTTATCACAGAATACCTGAAACTGGGTAATTTCTAAAGGAATGAAATTTATTTCTTACAGTTTCTGGGGCTGGGGAGTCCAAAGACCAGAGAGCACACCTGGTGAGGGCCTTCTCTGTGTGGGAACTCTCTACAGGGACCTGTGGTGACCAGGGTGTCACATGGTGAGAATGAGCTGAGGGAGTGAGCTAACCTGTTCACTGTCCCTTCTTACAAAGCCATCAGCATCATGCCTATCACTCCACGAATGGATCAATCCTCTCATGAGGGTACAGTCCTCACAATTTAATCACATCCCTAAGACCCCACTTTTCAATTACCACAGTTAGATTTCCCACCCTCATAACACTCTTACAATGGGGGTCAAGTTTTCAATATATGAACTTCTGGGTGGCACATATGACCCAAAGCAGCATCCCAGCTCTTGAGATGAGATGAGAGTGCGTGAGCCCAGAGTCAGCTCCAGTGCCTTCTGCCAGCCTCTGAGCACCACAGGCTCTCTGGGTCTCCTCCTCAGCCATGTCAGCGAAGGGCTGAGTCATGAGGCAAGGAGGAATCCAGTCCCTAAGGTGTGGTGAGGGCTTCTCCAGTGACAGCTCACTCCCACGGACAACAGTGATTCCTGGCAAATAATGAAAGACTTTCCTCTTAATCCTTTCTGGAATTTTATGTCTTTTTATGATCCTGCAGGAGGTTCGAGAACTGTCTATTACAAATTCTCCCAGCAAAACCAGTCTTTGTGTGAGGGCTCTCCAGTGTCTAATCCTTTCTGGAATTTTATGTCTTTTTATGATCCTGCAGGAGGTTGGAGAACTGTCTATTACAAATTCTCCCAGCAAAACCAGTCTTTGTGTGAGGGCTCTCCAGTGTCACTGCTCTGTGCGTATACTTACTAAACTCTGTATCATTTCCTCGACAAGCCACGAAACTACTTGAGACCATTACAATTTGCTGTGCCACGGCTCAACGAGCTAATCCCTCTTTCTTGCTAACTTTCTACCAATCATGACTTTGGCAATGCATTTTAGGAAAGCCGCAGTTTTATGAATTTGCTTCTTGGAGGACGTTAAGCAAATCCACTTTTCAATTTAAAAATAAAACTGTATCAGTGTGGCCAAGCCCTGGAGCCTCCAGCTCCAGCCACATTGGAAACACAGAGGCAAAGTCTCGCCACAAACCAAACACAGAAGCCAAGGCAGTTATTTAAACAAATACTTGCTAAATGGAAATATATTAAATATGGCTTTACTGTAAATTCCAAAGGAGTAACTTGCTAGACTAAATAGTGTTGGTGATTTGCTAGTTCAAGAAATAAAATATGGACCCTGGCCTGAACTGATCTTTATTTCCTTTGCATTATTTAACAAATGGAAAAGCTGAAAAATATCCTTGATTTTCCCCAGCTTGAAGTGAAAAAATGCAATGGAGAAAATAGAAGGCAGAAAGCATCTACATTTCTGAAGCAACACAAGTGTCGACGGCAACGTTAAACCTCTTGCATGCTGAGAACAGGAGCATTCGGCATTTCTGCTGTAAGCCCCCAACTTACCTGCACATACTTTTCCTCCTTAGCCGCTGATTTCTGATCTATGCCCTGAATTCTCTGATGTCAAAGTGCTCTGCAAGGGGCTGAGTGCTTGCAAGAACAATGAACAAATTGCCAACTCTGTCCCAGCAGTTGTCAAGGATGAGTGAATTCCCTTCATTATGGCCTTCCATTTTCCAAGTGCTGAAAGCTGTCTGAGTGCCAGGTGATGAGAACAGAGGTGCAGGAGGCTGTGTGACATGGGCGGTATTTTTGTCTAAGTTAATTTTTTTTTTTTTAAGATGTTCATCACCAGGTCATTTTACTCCAAGAACAAAGATTTCCCCCTTGTTTTTTAAAAACTAAAAACATATGAAATAAATTTTTAAAACCACAAAAATTTCTAAAAACATGGACATGCTCTCAAAGTCTAACATTTGACTGAATTTTAAGGTCCCTTTCTAAACTCTATTATATGGACACATTATTGAAAAGCCACTGCTGTGGGAGGATGATAAATGATGGAATAAAACAAATACTGCCTGTGCATGTGATAATCCCTTATAAATTGCCATGCTCTGCCCTTCGTCCCGAGCACACAAGTGTAAGGTGAACTGCAGCATTCTGGTAACACTGCTGCTGTCTGGGAGAAACACTGTGGACTGAATACACCAGGCTGGGGGCCTTTGCTCTGAGATGTTTTCCCTAAATGCATTGTAAAAATGTGAAGACAGGTCTTGTAGTGAACATTAACATGCTTCTTTATTTGAATTCCAGCTATGTATCTATCCCCAAACGTTTCCTTCATCAGCAGAGGGTTAAGATTGGTGCAGAGGTTCCACATCAAAACAGCAGGAAAAACATGTTTGTCCAAGCGATGACATTATGGGATAATCGCATTCCTTCGCCTTTTCTGCCATTCCACCCGCATAAGGGTAAAGAAAGTACAAGGGTGGTTAAAAAAACAAACAAACAAACAAAAAAAACCCTGGAGATTTAAAAAATAGAATACAGACTTTGGAGTCAGGCAAAGGTGATTTATTCCCACGAGACCTTGCGGAGCTACTAAATCAGCATCTGCGTCAGCGCCCTCACCTGCAGAAAAGGTGCACAGCACCTGCCCTCTGTGGTATTGAGAGGATTTACAGGAAGGAGGCAAGTCAAGCGTGTGGCCTGAACTAAGGGCTCGATAAATATTAAATGCTTTGATTATGACTTTCATTATCTTTGCTAATAATTTACGTGAAACCCACTTACAAGTCTAACAAATGATTTGGGGCTTTAAAAGCTATTTTAAAGCATCACGAACCCTATTTTATTGTGAAAAGGTCATGTGTGTGCATTCATACCCCGTTATAGGAAACGCTATGTTGGAAAGTTAATAATTAAATATAAAGCAGGACCAATAGAATTTTTCAATTCACCACATATTTCTCGGGAACCCAGAAAGAATGGGGTCCTGAGTGTCTATCATGGGGGCTACTGGGGGGGTCATGGGGATTGCTGGCTAATGCCACAAGAGTCAGTGTAAATGCTTATCCCCGCTGCACCACCTTCTAAGCAACAGATCTAAACACTGTCACTCTGATCTCCTGTTTGTCACACAGAAGGAAACTCTCTCTGTGATAAACAATGCTAAGTGCACCTCATTAGCTTGCTAACATCAACAATTACACTCTGACAAGAAAGAACACATCTTTCTGAAGGAAAACACAAGAAGTTTCTCTCTTTGCCTGTCTCCGCCCCCCCCTGCACGGCCCCCTCCCCAGCCAGTCTCACAGCCCCGGTGATTCTTTACCACATGGCAGGGTCTCTGGTTCAGTATCCTGGGGTTAGAGAAGAATATACATCTTTAAAGTTAGATTGACTTTCTTTTGTAACTTCCTGAATTTAGTTACTTGGAGCTCTTTGACCCTCACTTAATTCTCCCCAGACTGGGTGAGAGGCATTAGGTGGAAAAGGGAGAACAACGCTTCTGGTCCATTGAATTCGAGTTATTATGCTTCCTTGATTATTTTTCTCCCAGATCTTTGCAAAATTTGGCCTCATCTTCTGAGGATCTGAAGCTTACCAACCTGCCGTCTTAGAGCGGTGAGAGAAAAGCTGGTGAGTAACAGGAAACACAGAGCAGCAGCAGAACAGCCAGCTTCGTGCTTACTGCCGGCTGAGACATGCTGGTGGCCTCCCTGCTTGGGAAGGACCAGCACAAAGGAGTTTAGGTCTCTCCCTTCTGAAAGGTAAGTATGCTGATCTAAGGGACACCCATGTGCAAAATCGCGTACCCCTAGCACTCACCAATGAGAATCTGTTTTTTTACTTTGAGTTTTTAAAAAATGCATGTAACAACAACACCATGGGGTTCCATTAAATAGCTCCCCTAGTGACATTATCATGTCACCTCTGCAGTTAAGAACAGAGCACAACACATGTTTTGTATGTATTCCCCACGCAGTTGTGTGTGTTCCCCACCTGGTTTATACCAATTGAATGGTATTATAATTACATCACTTACTGAAATATTATATAAAATGGTAAAATATACTATGAAAAGAAAGTTAACTTTTACATGAAAATGAAATCAAAAGCTTTGAAAAGACTAAAGAGATGACTCACTTTAAAAACTGCTGTCAACTCAGATGGGCATGAGACAACTGGGAGACTCATAAAAATCTGCTTTATCAGTTGTCTTCGGTTCTTCGACTTTAAAGGTCTAAAGACTGGCTCATTGGGGTGTCTTATACCAAAAAGGCAATGTGAAATGCTCATCAGTAGACCCATCTTAAATGAAATAAGCAAGAGAACAAGTAAAAACAACTTGACAAATGTACCTTGTGAAATGAATGTACATTTATATAAATCTAAAGACTGGCTCATTGTGGTGTTTTATACCGAAAAGGCAATGTGAAATGCTCATCAGTAGACCCATCTTAAATTAAATAAGAAAGAGAACAAGTAAAAACAACTTGACAAATGTACCTTGTGAAATGAATGTACATTTATATAAGCAAAAGTAAAGTATGTAAAAAACCCACATGCCTTTCCTCTCTACCTGTTCCAGCCAGAGGCCACTTCAGTACAGGCGTTGGGAGCTAGGGCTCTGGAGTCAGCTGTCTGATCAAATCCACGCTCCACCCCTCGTTGGCTCTGTCGTGCCTGGCACATTTACCCCATGCTGACCAAAGTTGAACCTTGTTGGGGTATTGTGGGGAATAAACGAGACAGTGCATGTGGAGTGACTCACCCAGAGCCTGACCTGCAGTGACCATCCAACAAGCTGTGTCTGCGGCTACATCCACTTTTAGGAAGGTGACACGATGTCACTGTTCCCCTAAATGTGAGAATGCAGCACAGGTAGTGAGCAATCAGAAGCACAGACATTTCCTTGCAGACTCAGAACACTCTGTACACACGTATTGAGAAATAATATCACAAAGAAATACAGTTCTTTGCTTTTATAAATTTGCTTTCTTCTTCTAGGATATATGTATATATTTAAACTATGGTTTTAATTGATTTATAGATAAATTAGTCAACTAATTTTGTTTGCTGTTGTCATAGAATTAGCATTTGTGAATTGCTTTATGTGACATGACTGAAGGTCAGTAAAGCAGAGCGTCTTGTGTAGTCTTTGTTCAGAAGCATCGGTCCACTAAGTCGTGGTCCTGTCTTCCATAGTATCTCGGGACACCGGAGCCAAAGGGACTCAAGTGATGAGACATCCCTCATCTGAAGATGAGGTTCTGAGATTCCAGTGGGCTGAACGAGTTGCCCCAGGCCACCTGGTGTGTAAGCAGCAGAGTAGACTCTAGAACATTTTTTCCTTCTTCCTTCCCTTTTTTTCTCTCTTCTCCCCCTCCCCCCACTCACCCATCTTCCTTCTTCCTTCCCTCCCAATCATTTCCCTGTATCCTCCTCTGCATTTGGCATTTTCATTATTTTTTACTTTAGCCATTCTCACAGGTGCATAGTGACATGCAGTCACGGGGTCTACGCAGCACCCCCTGCAGTGGACACTGCCATCTCCCTTTCCAACAAGCTTCCACTTGTCCAAACTGGTTTACTCCACTTTTTACACCTGTCCCCCAGCAGTGTCCCTGGTGCTGCACACTTAACTATACTTGACACCAGCAGACTGATTTCTATTTTAACCAGTCTGGGGGTGAGTAGTGGGATTGTGTTGAATTCACTTTTCCTTGATTTTTCCCTTCTGCTCCAGCCTCTTGTTCATTTTTCTTCTGTGTTTGCAGGAGTTCCTTTTATTCTGGGTAAGAGCTTTGGGTCAGGTATGAGTGTTGTAGATATCTTTCCCTACTCAGTAACTGCAGTTTTTTTCTCTCATAATAGTGTTTTTTGTGGGTTGACATTTAAAATTTCTTTTGAAGACTCTTGCAGAGAGAAACCAAGTAGACTCACCTGCTGGTGACTGTCCAGACAGCAAAGATTAACATTCTTTCCAGGCGGAAGCTCCATGAAATGCGGTTTTTAAAGTGAAACCATTTTGAAAACTAAACACCATTCCACCATTACTTATCAAGCTCCTGCTATTTTCTATACCCAAGGTCAGAAATAAAGTTGAATAATGTATTGTCTCCATCTTCAGGAAAGCCTGACAGTAGTATACGTAAATAAAAAAAAAAAAAAAAGATTCACATATAAAATACATTTTCAGATAATGATACCTGAATAATAATGTTTAATTTCTCCATATACTGTGTCAGCATGACTGTGACATTCTCTATACATTTTTGTCCACACAAGACCCTTTCATGTGGCACTTAATACATTTTACATGGAATTCTGTACATTTGTGTGGGTCTTTGACACTAGGTGGGGGAAGTGTCCTCTGCTTATCTCGGTGGCCACAGAGGGCACGGTAACGCTGCCCGGCACACAGCAAGTGCTCAACCAACCAGTTGTGTAACTGATCAACAGAAAGAATGAATGTCAATAGGAAATGTTCTTTATCACAAAGTCAACTGGTAAAATACACAAAATACGTTTGTATCAATTCCTTTTCAGGGATAAAAGTGTGGTTACCCTTTTCATATTTGGGCACACAAAGAAATGATTCCTGATGAAGATATACAGCCAACAAAGAATAACCCTTATTCTCTTGAAGATCTATTAGCTAGTGCATTTCCTTAATTGGAAAGCTGTTCTAAATTTACCACCAAAACGTCTGAGGGAGATCCACGCTCACACGTTCATCCGTAAACAGCAGGGAGGCTGCTGTCTGCTAGAGCTTGCTTTTCATGGTTAACCTTTCCAATAAGACCTCAGAGAAGGGTTTTTACTAAATACTGTTCCTGTCAAATGCCCTGAGCTGCAAGTAAATTGAAGATACAAATTATGTTGTAAAGTGAAGTATTTTGTGTTATTCTACAGTGTGGTTGATTTAGGACCAAAATGAACTCTGACAGCTTGATCTTTTCAGTTCAGTGGGTTCTAATGGATCTAAACAAAAGCCCTGCAAGACCTCCCTCGTTGATTTAGCAGAGAGGCCACTACGAGCCATTCTGCATGCTCAGGACTCAGTGTCTGCGACTCCGTGTTGTGGATGCACAGGATCTTTGGAAGAGATAGTGCTAAATGTTAATATTTGTAAATATAAATATTAACCGTCCCCAGAAGGAGAAGGAGCTCTTTTGCTGTCTGACCATATGGGCAGCTTTTAGCACCTGTCACTTTTCTCAGCATGCAATCTATTTTTCACAAGCAGAAAAGATCTTTTCTTCCAGTTTGTCTCATTTGCTGCTGTTCCTCTGTGACACGGGGCTGCTTGGGACGCAGAGGTTTGGGAGAGAAGGTTAGAGGGGAACCCTTTTTCCTCTTCTTTTCTCTGATTATGCTCAGCAGCCTGTCTGTCCTAATTCTTTGTGTTTGGGGGGGAAAACAACGGGCAGAGTGTCCTGGAAGACCTGGACGAGGCTAAGTTATCAAACTGAACTCCGCAACTGGGAGGCAGTGGAGTGGACGTACGTTTGAAAAGGCAGGCGAGAGTTTTGTAGAGCTGGGCTCCTTTGACAGAGGCTGTGCCACGTACACCTCCCACTTTGGGTTTGCTTAGAGGCATTTTCCAACATTCGTCCTTCACGCCCTTGTTTTGCTTCTTCCCTTGCCTTAGCAGAGAAGGGCAAGGCAGCTGCGGGGTTTAAGAGATGGCAGGTCCACTGTTCCCCTGGAAGCCCCCCAGCCAACCCAGCACTGGCTCCTTGCTGCTTTCCCTAATGTCCCTGGGATTCAAGGGTCAGGAATCTGATTTGATTCCTCAACCTGAATGTTATTGCTCAGCTAAAGTAAATGGCCATCTCATTCCCATCTGATGCTGTAGCATATTGTGTGGAAGGTGTTTTTAATTAGCTATTAACCTGCAGATGATTTGGAAATGGAATATAAGAAGCAAGCTGAATACTGGATAGATTTCTTTATTTTTGATGTTAAACCTAGTCTGGATTTAGAGAGAATAGAATGTTTCTCTTTTATGAGACACAGTTGGAGGTAAGCATGATTTGCATGTAATTTATGGGGGCCAGGCATTTCTGAGCAGTATTTAAACAGTATAGTCCCCCATATATAGTGCATTNCGCTCCCAAGCGGCGCACTGTAGCAGTGCGCCACCGGGCCGGCCCTTTCCGTGAACTTTTTGAAGACCCCCATATAGTGAGATGAGAACTGTTCGGTGAAGCAGGTGCTGGAGAACCACATGGACCGGAAAGAAGGCTGGTCTTGCTGGAATATGTTTGAGATGGAAAGTTGCTAGAAACTTTATGACAGAGAAATGACACCACCAACTTTGTGTTTTATGTTTGGGCTGCAGAGTGCAGAGAGTAAGAGAGAAGTGTGTAAACTGCAGGGCTGGCTAGGAGCCTTTAGAATAATCTAGACAAGAAATGGCCGTGTCTTGGGCTAAGGTGGTTGTTAGGGAGAGGAAAAAAGTAGGAGATTTGGGGCATGTTTTGGAGGCAGGGCCAGGTGGACCTGTTACAAATTCGGTGCAAGTGAAGGAAAATGAAGAATCAAGGAAAAGTCTTAATGTTTTCGGTTTGAGCCTAATGTGGTTGGTGGAACTCTTAAGGAGATGGGGAGGCAGGTTCCTGGGGTGTGAATGTTCACAAGGTCCATTTTGGTCTACCTCGGTGTTTCCTGATCTTTTTTGTTGTTGTTCATTGCCACGCTCCTAAGGAGGATTAAACTAAATTTAAATTTAATTCAGAAGATACATCAAATGCTAAGAAATAAGATATTGTGGGGTAGGGTGTGCTTTGGAAGGCTACAAGCCATATAACATCTAAAATGTTCTTTGCTCCCCCACTCCAAGGACCGATTTTCATCCCCTTGGAGGAGATATCACCCCCTTTGAGAATGCACAGCTTAGTTAATTATGGGGTGCCTAGGAGACAGCTGTATGGAGACATTTAGCCAGCAACTGAAAATTCAAGACTGGCATTCAGAAGGAAGGTATGGTTAGAAGATAGAATTTTGGAGGTCATTAGCATTTAGATGATGATATTAAGACCACCTGGGGAAGGTGTCACTTGGGAGAAGCCCCAGGGCACTTCGATATTTAGGGGTTTAACAGTTGAAGATAAGTCAGCACAGGAGACCAGGAGCAGTGGCCAATAATCAGAGAAAGATCAGGAGCCAGGAGACAATGTTGAATTCCTAAGAGAAGACGTGGAGATTAACAGGGAGGTGGCCAGGGGATGCGGCCACACAGGAGTCACTGCTGATGCTCGCGAGAGCAATCTGGATGGGTGGAGTGGCCGAGGAAGACAGCAGCCTGCAGCGGTCACGGACAGGGGCTGGCCTTGATGGGAACAAGCACAGCTGACCTGCTGTAACAGGAGAGGAGACTGAGCAGAGGGACGAATGTCGACACGCGTGGATGTGGAGGAGGGAGGATATGAGAAAAGCCCCGTGTGTTTTCCTCCTGTCTCCTCATTAAAGGAAGAAGACAAGTCAATTAGCGAGAGGGGTGCAGGGAGCAGTCGGAGACTCCACTACGTCTGTATCTACATGATGTCCATATTCACACTCCCCCTGCCACCTTTTCCCTGCCAGTGCCCATCCGTGCTGCACAGACTGAGTCTGAGATCCCCGTGGCCCGTGCTGTCTTATTACGTAATGCCCGGGAGAGGCTTCCCAAGAGAAGAGACTAAAACGATATATTGCTTTAAATAACTCATGCTAAGTCATCCTCCTGTGAACATTTCTAGATGGATCTTGTCTTTTAAGCTTCAACAAATCCTATTAGCCTTCAAAACCCTCCAGTCTCTCAAAATAGCCCTCTTCTGACTTCTGCCCCACACTCCCATCACGGTGGCTGCTGGGGAGGTTGGGATGGGATGCTGGCAATGGATGCAGGGACCAGAGCCCCCTGGAAAGGGGTCTCCAGTCCAAGTCGCACCCCCATTCCAAAGCTTCGCAATGCATGGGCTGTCAGTGGCTGTATGTATCTTCTTCTCCGTTGACTCGACATGGGGACATTCCTTTTTGGGAACAGGGCAGCATGAAGAGTCTTATTGTCACTTCTGTGGTGCTCGGCTGTCTTCCTTAACCATTTTCCTTGTTGCTCCTCTTCCGCTGTTTCCGTTTGGAAACTCCTGGAAGACGATGGTTTCGTATGTCAGCTTGTTGTCTTCCTCACCCACCAGTCCTTCAGGACAAAAAAGCTGTGGCATCGGGAACATTTCAGGTCTCAGGGTGGCACATGTCCGGCTGGGGCTCTCGGTCCTTTTCCATTTTGTTTAGAGCCATGGAATGTGCGGCTCTGCTCAGAGCTTCTCGACCAGGCCCAGGAAATCGCAGCAAAAACTTTGAGAATCAAAGTCTTCCTACATTATCCCGATGACTCTTTGGTCTCCATGAGGCCATTGCTTTTCTAATTCCTCTACTGCAGAATGCATGAGGGGAATTTAGAAATCACATGGTCAGCATTATGGGCCATTTCCTATTGCTGACTTCATGTTCCTAGTTCCTCAAAGACGTAAGATGAACGTCCCCGGTGCCGGCGAGCAGCCGGTCAGCGTGCACAGAGCTGGGAAAGCTGATGGCCTGCATGCACCATAACGCTCACATTCGGATGGAAGTGCCTCGTCTCCATGATCCAGCTGGAAATGTTCATGCTGGCTGGAGCGGCTGTAACTAAGGGACTCCTGTCTCAGCTGCCTCTATGTAGAGAGCCGAGCTCAACTGGTACACGCTCAGGTTCCCTTTCAGAAAAGAATGACAGTCTAGAAATATCTTTTGAGCACCAGTGACTCTAATGGTTTTTTCACTTTAAACATGTCTCCATTTAAAATACTGCAGAAGAACTGCATCCAATACAATCATAAATGTTATTGGTTGCTAATCAAAAAATGTGATAAGGTGGAAGGTGGGTCATTAAAAAAAAAACCACATCTAGGAATTCAAGGTGGTTTTCTCTGAGACCCCCTGCCAGGTTCTCCAGCTAAGCCGCAGATCCCTACAGGCCTGGACTGAGGCCACTGAGTGATGGATGGTGGCTGGGAGCGAGATGGGCATTGGAGTCACACTGATGTGAATTTACAGGCCAGACTGCTCCACTGGCATATAGGACACGTGCAAAAAATATTAGCAAGTGTCTCTTCTCCGGGTGCTTGGGTTGCCAGCCTCTGCCCCTGTCCTGCTGAGCCTGGGGCTGAGGAGAAGCCGCAAGCTGGGGTAGCATGTACTCAGTTAACATGGCTTCCTCCTGCTCCCTTTCTAAGCACAACACAGAAGCGTAACACCTCAGGGTTTTATACCGCACAGGCTGTCTTCTAAGTCCCAGTGGTGTTGCTGGTAAAAATTTAGGATGTAAGGACCTGGAGGACAACCGTAATCCATGTATTTCCTCCATTTTGCTTTGCGTTGAGAGTTGCTTCGTGCATCAAATAGAGAGGGCACTTGGTTTCGTTCCTCATGCCGTGAAGTGCGTCCTCCAGCATTAAGTGCCAGCGGATGGTGGCATCCACGCTGGCTGGGAGCTCACAACAAGGTGTGCACAGTCCCTGAGAATTCTTAAACAGACTTTGCCCTTTTCAGGCTTTCCTCTAAAGCGAGCTTTCCTAATAGAGACCTCTCAAGCTCTTCATCATTGCAATTCCTCCGAGAGTCATTTGATTTCTCATCTCTGAGACAGACAGGGAATTTGAATAAAACCACACTGTGTAGAGTATCTATGCTATGGGCAATGAACTGGTTATAAACAACCAGGGACAATCTGGAAATCAGTTGTTTTAATTATTAAGCAAAGAGTTAAAGGACACACACCATAGAAAAACTGTTATGAAAAGTATTTAAAATAATTTATGAAAACACCATAATGGATGGACAGAACTCCAACCAGTAGCATTTGGTAGTCGGATAGTTTCCAGCCCTAGGCAGAGCTGGCTCTGATAGACCACCTGCAACCACATCAAGGCCCAAACACTGCTGGGAGAGAATGGCCAGTGTCCCTGCTTGCTCTAAAAGCATCCTCTGGGGATACAAATAAAATCATGGCTACAGCAAAGTACCAGGGGTCCTTTTCCTGCTGTGATGCAGAGCCTCATTACTGGATCAATATCAATATCTGTCTTGAAATCCCAGTGTAACAAGATGGCGAACACAGCCCCCAAGGAAGGTCTCATGTGTTCCTCTGAAAGACTTACCAAAAACGTGCTCAGGTGCAGCTCGAGTCAGCCCAACCTAGGAAGCATATCTGTGGTCTCAGTGCCTACAAAATGGGGTCTCTGAGCTGCAAAATGTCTCAGGTTAGGTCAGTTTCCTTGGAGAGGATTAAGGTTCAAAGGGCAATATTATCGAGTATATGAGCTGGGATAAAATGCAGGCATGCAGAGCTCTAGGGAAATTTTTATTCCAGAATGTTTTTATTATACTGACTTTGAATTCCTATTTCTTCACTGAAAAACAATGTATGTTTTTCTCCTTTTGGTTTTCAGCTAGTTATGTTGTGACAGTGTTTGTGTCAACAGCTGCTGTATACTGTTTCAAAAGGAAAAAAAAGTAATTATTAGGTGTGCTTAAAATCATCAAGCCATTGGATGTGCAAAACCTCAATAGTAAACCAATGCATTTGAAAAATAATTTAATTAAAAGTAAAAACATTAGCTAAAACCCCAGGTCAAACAAAGGAAAAAAGGTGGTGAGAAGTAATAATGAAAAGTCTCTTGAGCCCCAAAGTTTCAAATCCATGCTTCTGACTTGTACAAAGATTTTCAGCTGTGGGCCTTTCATGGGGAGAAGAGGTGTTTCTGTTTCTTTGGAGGGAGGTTCAGCAGGAGAGAAAACACAGAGTCCTCCAGACTCAGCCATCCTCAGCAGGTCCCCAGCATGGGCGCACACCCCATCTCCGTCTCTCCCATCCTAAGGCACATGGTGCATTTCCTCTGATCCAAACCCTCAGTGCTTCCACGGGCTAAAATTCTCCCACAGCAATGAAACCAAATGGCAATGTACCTGCAAACAGCTTACTCTGCAAATTTGCTTTCTGAGCACTAACATGATTTATTCCTAAGAAACCTGGCACCTCCAGGGTGGAATCCCTTACTAAAAGCTTAAGGCCCTTTCCTGTCCTGATTATATGCCAAATTAATTTTGGCAGAAACATCGGCAAGCTTGCCATCCTGGACTCTGATATGTCTGATGGATCTGCTTATGAGTGGAGAAATACAATCTATTTAAAAGGAGAGAAATCACCAAGTTACAAAAATCAGCATGGAAAATTTACCTCTTGAACGGAGCTGTGTGTGATTACGAGTGTCAATACATATCACATATGTTGGGATGGGGGAAACATGATGCACTACAGTAATGAACTGAGGAAAATACTTTCTGCTCGAAAGATGAAATCACAGGTGCAAGAAGTGGGGCGGGACCATGTAGAAATAAACCAAGGCTGAGGTCAAAAGAGGTCAAGAGGGTAGAATTTTGCTGCAGACTGTAAACATCATCTTGGGCTGTTCTGGGACAGTCTCCTCAAGGCCATGACCACAGAAAACCAAATAAATAAAAAAGAATAACACACATAGACACATGAACTAAATAGCACTGCAGACTGTAAACATCATCTTGGGCTGTTCTGGGACAGTCTCCTCAAGGCCATGACCACAAAAAACCAAATAAATAAAAAAGAATAACACACATAGACACATGAACTAAATAGCAACACGATCTCACAAACCCTGAGTTGGGATGAAATTTCAGACTTTGAAAGGACAAATATAAGATTGATTCCAGAAATAGCAAAACCAGACAATAGTTTTTGACTGATGGTGTCCAATGTTCACCGGTCAACAACTACACAAGACTAGATTGGGCACATCAGCAGAATCCACTCCCTTTCATAAGCCAGTCTTTCTGATGGTCCAATCATAACCCACCATTGTCATGGCCAACATGATGACTGGTGACATCTTCAGCATTTCCAGATCGAAATAATAATCTCTTCCATTTTCTGTGGGCAGAATGTCGCATTCTCAACTGATTCCTTCCCTATGATATGGTCTTGCTCAACGTCTCACATGTGAAACTCTACATCATAAACCGTCAGTCTGCCCTAATAAATGGCAAGATCCTTTTTACCATCCAGTGAGAATTTTGCTATTTGCTTTATCTTCCAGTCAGCTTCTAGTGTCTTGGCTTTTAGATTTTTGGTTTCTAGAAAGCTTCAGTTTTCTGTATGACTTTTACATGCCCTACTTTATAGTCATGGTCTATGAACACTTACTTGCAAAACATAACAAGTCCTCTAGGTAAGTGTGTAAGATATAAACCACAAATTACAAATATAATCTCCCTTTGGCCCCAGCCCAACCTGAAAGAGAACAGGAAATGCAAGACAGAAAATCTACGCCAACAGAGAGGGACCCTTGAGAACCATCGACAATCACAGTTGCAAACTATGACAGCTCTGAGAAAATAACAGTGTTGGTCTCACTTTTTCATTCTGAGAGAAGGGGGAGTGGTATGCAGTGAGTTCTAGGGAGAATTTAAATTGGGGAGGTGAATTTTTACTCTGAGAAAATAACAGTGTTGGTCTCACTTTTTCATTCTGAGAGAAGGGGGAGTGGTATGCGGTGAGTTCTAGGGAGAATTTAAATTGGGGAGGTGAATTTTTTAAAATTCTGCTGCAAGTCTGAATTGCCGACAAATGAGAAAAAGGTTTTGTTACATCCTATGCAGTCAATATGAATAAGAAAGTCTAATTCTAAAACCCTGAAAAAGTATACTTAGTATTGCTTATTGTAGAAATGCCTTTCTTAAGTAAAATTAAAGAAGTTAACAAATGATTGCTTTCAGGTGAAAAGGTAATTCATTCACCCTGACACTCATATCCTACCAGGTCACTCCTGACAGTTAAAATTCTAGGAGAGGATTACTAGTGTACAAAGACAAGCACCCTCCTGGGATGAAGTCAAGGCCCAAGGCTAGAAGAGACACAGAAACTCAGCCACATGGTCACTTTCCTATTGCCAACCAAGGAGAACCCTATGGGGGCCACAACATGACTGTTGCCCTAGACCGCGCTATGCACACACGAAGCACAGATCTGAAAGCTGAGCTAATCCGACTGCCAGGACGGATGCCGGCACTTAGATGCTGACAGGGAACGGTCTGTGCTTCCAACACCACCTGAGATCTTCAATGGAAACTTTGAATTTGCTCCCCTCTGGGAAGATTATCAAGCACTTCTGGATGCTAAGACACAAGCACACTCCTACCTTTCTGAGCTGTGCTTATCTTAAATGTCATCTTGCCATCTGGCACTAACATATCCTAGAACAGAGCTATAATGTCAGGCCACTGCCAATCAGCTACTTCCTGAAACATAGCAACCAAGTGACTACTGTCCTAGGGGACATTCATTAAATCCTATAACTTTCATTCTTGATTTACAAGTTGTTGCACCAAAACTAACGGACGCTGTCTTTAATTACATTTTACAAGCCCCACATATTAAGCAACGGGATATTCACAGAGACGAAGCTGAACAAGCACACAAATATTTAAGAGACCACAGAGGCTGATTTTGTCAATTCTAAGCTGTGGGTGGTAAAACTGCATGTCCGGATGTGCTATTAAAACTTAAATACGGACTCCAGAAGCTTCTGGGAATCACTGCTTATCTTACTGAGGCCAGCAGGTCCCTGATGAGGAGGAGGGGGAGCAGGCAGCCCAGCCACGTCTAAAATATTAATCTGTTAAGTTATAGCAAAAACTAAAACAGAATAAAATAAAGGCAAAGAGATAATGACAGAAACAATGTTATATGGTATCTACGTAATTTCTGTAGAACGTTATTTCTGTTATTTTCTGCTAGAAGTACACAGCAGAATTTGAATGAAGCACATTAACGAATGATATTCTCTCTAACAGCACACTTCTAATGCTGAAGAAAGGTTAGTAGTCGTGTTTTCACTTCCGTGCTCAGCATTTACTCAGGTAAGTAGTAAACCTCGTGGAAAAGTTAGTTTTAAAGATAGGAGAATTTTTTTAAAGACCACAACACTCTCTTCGGGAAAGAGGGGCATACTTAAGATCAAGAACAAGGTGGCAGGTGGTTTAGGGCTTGGGCTCTGGGGTGGAGGGCCTGAATTTAAAGAATCCCCAGCTGTGTGTCTTTTGGCAAGTTACCAAACCTCTATGCCCCAATTTCCCTTTGTGTAAAGTTGGCCCGAATATAGCAGCTGTCTCAGAGGGTAGCTGGGGTATTAAGGAAACTGATGCACATGATGTCTCCACAGCAGCGCCCAGCACAGGGAAGCATGCAAGTATCCGTGCATCCTCAGTTCCAGCAGGCATATGTGGCACGCCACACAGGAGGAGCTCATCAGATAAAAAATGAAAGAAGCTCCTCATTTTGAAGCTGGCATTTAAGCAAAGATGTCAGAGACTACTTAAGGGTCACCAAAATAGCTATTTCCAGATAGTTTTAAGTATTTGGTTTTCAAGAGTCAGAATCTTTGCAGACATAAAAGTGCCTTTGCCCAGAACCACCACAGTCACACACACACACACACGCACGCACACACACACACACACACATGTATAAACATGCAGGCGTGCACACATGCACGTACACACGCACACAAGCATGTGCACACACACATCATTCATCCATAGGAAGCTCCAATGTGGGAAACACTGTCTGCCAGACCACTTGGCCTCAGAGTACCAGAATTCTTTTTTTTTTCAGTCTTATACATGATTTTATTTTCTCCCTTCAACCATAACGTGATATCCAAATTTTCTATTAACCGGTGGGTCTGTAAACGCAGGCTTATCCATCCCACTACGGGCAAGGCGAACACTGCTTCTCGAAATGGTCCCGCCATGGACCCTCTGGTCATCCAACCCAGGTCACCCCTCTCCTGGCTTCATCATCACTAAATCGTGTGGCCACTTCACTGAATCTCATTCCAGACTAGCTTTTCCATGGCTTCCATGATTTTGCCGTGTTTTTCATCACATAGAATGTGCATGACCTTTAGTGCATGGCCTCTGCCTTTGGGGCCCTGAGCCTTGTTGTCAGCACTGGCACTCCCTGAGGCTGCTCCCTCTTCCTCCCCTTTTCCAGAACCACTTTTTCCTTGGGCGGCATCTTCAAAGCTTGTCGTTGAACTCTCAACTCTAGAATTCTTGATTAGATAGTTCTACACAACTCTTTATATAAAACATAAAATAAACTGTGGGAGTTTTACATTCAGACTCCCTCCCTTAGGAAGACGCCTTTTAGGGCTGTGGCCTTTGTGCACAATGAGCAAAAGAACTCGAGGGACTTTGCTGCTCCAGACTTTATCATCACCTACACAAGACTTTATCCTCAGGAGCCTCAACCTTATCCACTGCTACGAGGACACTGAGCATACTGTGGCTTCTCCCTCACAGTTCCCTTTCCCCCAAAACAAAAGACTCCCCTCCCTGTTTTTAAGATGCAAAGGCACTGGTCCAAAATGTCACTGCACCAACCTGCTGCCGCAGCACCTGTACCTGTATTACGTGGCTGTGCCCTACGGAGGTGCTCTAGTGAGTAGGGATGCAGGGTCGCTGGTCTGCAGTGGAGCCATGATTCCAGGGAGTGTGGGCCAAGCCAACTCCTCACGCCAGAAGCAACCAAATGTCCCAGGAGAAGCTGGACAGGGTCTCTGTAGGAGACCTGATCCCATGGCTTTGCATTCTACACAGTTCCAGGGCAACCCTCATATAGTTCAGGTTGCAGGAGGCAGATAATGGAGTGGTAAGAAGAGAGAATGATGCAAATGTGGTGTTAAAACTGAAAGCAGGCTCTTGATCATCATATGAAACATCATAAACATAAATAGAGTTTGTGCCCTCCTTGACAGGGTGACAGTTCACTTCGGTGGGGACCTTAGGAGTAGGGGCACCAGAAGTACAACTTCAGGGAGCTGATTATATTTAACCAGTGTTGCAGCAGTGACCACCCAGGGCTGTGGAATGCACAGCCTGACTGTCAGGACATGATGGCTCTGCTACGGAGACCCAGAGAAGGTCAAGTCCACACTTAGGGTCAGGAGGCAGAGAACGGAGCCCACACCCACCACCTCCCCACTCTGCACTCAGGAGCCTGCTCAGCCGGCCTGTTGCAGAGGTGCCCTTTAGACTTCTTCAGGGACATAATGAGATCTGTTGTTCCAGGATGGTGGGTTTTTTTGTTAGTGTTGCTGATTTGTTTGTTTTTATTATGTAAAAAATATCCCATTGAAAACACAGCACTGCAGCTTTTCAGAGTAATTCTAAATTGTCAATCACAAAAGTTAATCCTAACACAGAAAAAGAAAGAGAATACCAGCACTTTATTTGAAGTTGCTCATTTTCGATGAGGATTCACATGCCTAGAGAGAGTCATAAGAATAATCTAAAGTCACACGGCACTTGAGAAGGACAGATGCAGAGGCCAGGACCCTGCTCTGCTCCCCAGGCCAGGGCTGTATCTACGACAACGCCAGGCCCTCCTGGGCTTCTCCACTTTGTATTTTCAAATGCTGCCTTCGAAGGAGATGTCAGCCACAGAAATATCTGACTTAAGATGAACAACACTCCCTCATGCTAAACCCGAACAGACGCCTGTAAGAATCTTGCAGCTTATGGTACCCAAGACCAAATTCATCCCTGTTGTCAGTCACAGAAAAAGCAATACCCAGGAGAGGTTGAGGTAAAGGTCTTTGCTGCTATGGATTTGTCCATGATGTGGATAAAACACATTAAAAAGAGGCAAAGCCATTATGGAAAATGCAAATTAACACCACAAAGAGACACACGACACACCTATCAATGGCTGAAACAAAAAACTGACACCACCAAGGCTGGATGTGGACAAACTGGATTCCTACACTGCTGGTGGGAATATAAAATCCTACAGCCATAGTTTGGCAATTTCTTATAAAATTAAATGTGCAATTACCATGCTCCCAGCTTTTGCTCAGGACGGATTTACAGCACAGAAATGAACACTTATGTTCACCCCAAAACCTGTGCAGGAATGTTTGTAGCAGCTTTATTCATAACAGCCCCAAACCAGAAGAGCCCAGACATCGTTCAACAGTAAAATGGCTACACAGGCTGTGGCACATCAACTGCAGGGAACGCGACTCAGCCACAAAGAGGAGCCACTGCTGACACGCACGACAACCAGAGTGGATCTCCAGGGAATGAGGCAGAGTGAAAGAGGCCAATCCAAAAGGTTACACGCTGTATGACTGCATTCAGATGATGTTTTTGAAACAACAAAATTTTAGAGACAGCGAACAAGATAGAAGTAGCCAGGACATGGGGACGGAGGAGATAGAAGTAAATGTGGCTATAAATAGGCAGCAAGAGGGTTTTTGAAACAACAAAATTTTAGAGACAGCGAACAAGATAGAAGTAGCCAGGACATGGGGACAGAGGAGGATAGAAGTAAATGTGGCTATAAATAGGCAGCAAGAGGAACATACATTTGAGGTGACGGAGACGTTCAGTAGCTTGACTGCAGCGGTGGATTCAAGCACACGTGCATGTGATAAATTGTACACAACTAAGTGCAAACACTAAGGAATACAAGTAGAACTGGGAAAATCTGAGTAAGGTCAGTGAACTGCATCACCATTAGTTCCCTGATTGTAAAGACCACCCCAGCTGTGCCAGATGTTACCATTGAGGGAGACTGGATAAAGCACACACAAGACCAATCTGCATTATTTCTGCATATAAATCTACAATTATCTCCATAAAAATTACAATAAAAAATTTTAAAGATTAACAAATTTCTTCTAAAAAATCCCAGGTTCCTGAGAACTCTACGGTCATTGCTGGTGCTTACAGAAATGATAAATCCCAATGTGCTAGAAAATTAAGCAACAGCCCCTCACAGGGAGATGATAAACAAGGCACAAGCTTAATAGTTAATAAGTAGGAAGAAAATGTTCATGATTTTTTAAATCTAAAATATGTGAAATGCAAACACCTTTCAAAAGCCTAGCACAGATCTGAGAATCGCTTTGGCTAATAAAAACATGTGGTTAAAATGAGATGGCAAATTGATTCATACCTCTCTGCCCGTGACAATGGATAAGGGACATACAGGAGCAGGCTGTTTTTCTCTAGGGGACGGAGCACCAGTTCTTAGTGCCAGAGCCCTGTGTTGGCATAAGGAAATCAGAAACTCAGGGTCTGTTTTTGCAAATAACTCTTTGCATCACAGAAGTGGGAATGGTACTTTGCAGGTACCTTGGTATCCAAGCAACACCACTGTTCCCAGCAGACATGAATTAGGCACCTCATAAAAGGTGAGAGCTGATCTCCCTGTACTTACTTATTCTGCATCATGTTCATTATCACCCAGTCGAAAGGGTAGACGTTCTTTCCAATGAGGTTCTTAAACATGATGAATGTTTCCATCAGGAAGTCCTGAAAAAAAAAAAAGAAAGAAAAAAAAACCCCACTGAAACAGCCCACCAAGAAAAAGGTGAGAACTACCCCCGGTGAATGACGAGATTATAAAAGACCCTACGTTTTTAGCTGAATGGAAACATTCTAAAAACTAAGGAAGATGTATTTCGCAGGAGCTGTGTATTAGTTCTATCATGTTTAACCAAGCACCTCCTGCCTCAGACAGCTTTTCAAGAATATATTCTGAAACAGCCCCTGGACATGTCTCTCTAATAGTTCAAAAGAATAAATCCCCAAAGGTTACAAATATGCACTCACACCCTTTCTGCTTATAGGAAAAAATGATTTTTACAAACATAACATGCAGGTTGTACATTTTTCATATGTTTACTCTAAATCCATTTTCATTATAAACAGGCCAGATCAGGCTGAATATGGGATATTATTATCTGTTCCTTTTTTCTTATGCACTTTAAAAAATAAAAGGCTCAATGCGGAAGTCCTGATCACCTGCACTTATTTAGCACCATAAACCATTTGAGTGCATGGTCACATTGTCAAATTCTTCTGTCTGGCAGCTAGGTCTCCATATGCTACTCATTGCCACCTCTGGTGTCTCGCAGATGATTCTCTGTACTTCACAGGTCAACTGAAGGGGCAGCAGGGTTCAGGCCATGCCCCCTCCTGCTTCCACGCTGAGTAAAATGCTCCTAGCATCAGGAAGGGGAACTCATTTACAAGGGGTGCATCCCGTGCTGGCTGAAGTTAGGAGAATTTCCTATTTCTGAGGGCTGGATTATTTTTCTGAGCTAACCTGAACAAAACCAGTGGAGATCCCAAAACGCACACATGCCTGAGTCCCCATCCTCGCTCACGACCTGGGGTGGGAAGGAGAACGGAAACAGGAAATTGACTTGGAAAAATTAGGCCACGGTCAGAGATTGCCAAATGAGTGGATATTTCTCATTTATTTAATCTACTGAATCATAATTAGGTGCAATGGCTGTGAAGGCCAAGGGGGTGAACAGAATTTAAGCAGCCAAGAAAGCAATTCCTAGTACAAAGTTCTAAACAAGCACCTCTTGCAAAAAGCCGCAAGTTAAATTTGATGACAACAATAAGCTGATGTTCAAAGTTAAGATACATTCTCTGCAATCTTAATAGCAATGCTGGGCTCTGACAAATCATGTCTGCTGGAGTTTGGCGTGTCCTTGACCATGAATAAAAATGTGGGGATCAAGCATGATCACCCCATTACAGGCCTCCAGTCCAGGAGAGGTTAGGGATGCCAAGCTCTGCTCCCGGGCGCCATGACCACCAGGCCTCAGGAGCAGCAGCATTCCAGTAACTCTCGACATCATGAATGGCTTCTCTCCCAATTTAATTATTGAAATTCATATCTCACTACTTAGTTTCCCCACTTTGTCAAGAGTTTCCCATTTTAATGACCAGGTTGCATATTTCATAGGCTGAATGCTGCAATTTAGCCACATCTCTATTTGCATGAAATTACCAGCTTTCTTCCTGATGACTCCTCAAAGCCTAATAATTGAGATACAGGGGCTGGTGCTTATTATTCTGGAAGGGAAGCATATTTTCCCAACTACTTTTCTTTTCTAGGAAACACGGTCCCATTCTTCATTAGTATGGCTCAGCTGTTAAGTTTGGGTACTTTGCTGATCAAACAAAACACTGCACATCGTGGGAGATGAAGCTTTGCAAGGCTTCCTTGTCGGTCTGCATGATTCACCAGCCATGGGGGTGGTCGTGGAACTGCACTTGCCCAGAATGGCTGATGAGCAATGCTATAGTCTGTGCTAACGAGGTGAGACAGGGTGGGCAGGTCACCAGAATGAACAAGTGATCAGCGGGCCACACCTGCCCCATCCCCTGGCCTATGCATCGCTTCCACTTGGCTACTCCTGAGTTGTATCCTTTATAATAAACAGATTATCAAGCCTAAGGAGGGGTTCATAGGAACCCCCAATTTATAGCGGGTTGGTCAGAAGCCTGGGACTTGTGACTGGCATCTGAAGTGGGAGCAGTCCTGTGGCACTGGGCCCTTTACCTGGTGGGATCAGATACTAACTCCAGGCAGATAGTGTTGGAATTGAATGGAATTGTAGGACATCCAGCTGGTGTCAGAGAATTGGTCGGTGTGGGAGAAACCCCCATGCATCTCTTCACAGAAGTGGTCTGTGTGAAAATGTAGATAGATGTGTGTGTTTTTCCAGAGCCACTAAGTGGGAATATGTGACAAGCAGCAAGACAACGCTACTCCCTGGAAGCTTTAGATTCCTGCTTCTGCCCTGCTATCTTACTATGGAAACTTTGAGCAAGATCTCTGCTTCTGTTCCTGATGCTGAGACCTGGACAGCTGATCGGTGCAGCCCATTAGGCAGATCAGCATCTCTACTCCAGAAGAACCTAAAGATTCTTCCTGGCTCAGGTCCTGTGGATGGGACTGCCTCTATTGGGAGAGCATTTTGAGTTAACCACGTCCGTTCTTTTTCTTTTCCAGATCAGTCTTTCCGCCTGTGCTCTACACTCTCACTATCTTGGGGCCAAAGAGACCATTTGAGAGGCTGTAAAAGTAACAGCTCTGTGGCCTGTGACTGTGGTGTTGATAATAACTGTGATTTTGTATGGGAATGACTCACCCAACCAAAAAGGGCTACATGTGAGAACTTGAAGTAGCACTTGTTAGAAGGATGTGTCGTCTCAAGAAAACCATTTAGCCTATTGTCATATTGGAATACAGATTAACTTCCAATTATTTCACTCAAAGTGATCTTTTATTTTTTGATAGTTGTCAGAGTAGGAAAATAGCCAAATACTCTCTACGTATAGTTAATGGATAGGAACACATTTTACATTTTACCATCCTTGCAGTATGAGTTTGCAATATCCAAATCACAAATACCATTTTGTAATAGAAATCAAATTGTTTGCAAATAATTGATTTTCTGAACTGCTGTAGCTAAGGAAAAAAATCCCTTTGGAAATTAGGACCACCACATTTAATAAATATTTGATCCTCTGCTCAAGAAGAGAGGGCACACAATTGGAATTCAGAAAATTACAGTAATTTTTAAATACCATTTTCTATAATCATTTTTCACGATACACTGAGCTTCCCTCTCAGCCGCACCACTTAATAGTTCAGATTAAATATTTTTAACAGTTTGCATGTGTGGATTTTGATTCTGTGACTGTTCTGATAAAGGGCAAATAATTCATTGGAGTTTTAACTTTTCAGGGTGAATAATTGTCCTCATTCTGAAAACTCTATTGTTCAGCCTGGAATGTTATTTGTGAAACTTTCAAACTGTAACTATGCTTTCCACTGACCGAAACAAGGCTTAGAGTTTTACTTAGATTTCAATTATGACATTAAGTGCTGCAAATATAAAATCTGATTTCACTATGCCATGATTTCAAAAGAATCACAGAATATAAATGTGATATATATTAGAGTACACCCCTACTGTACACTGCTTATTAATATTCAAAGAAAACCAAAACACGAACACATACACATTCTTGCATCCTGACTTTTATTTAAGGGAAATTACTATGATTTTAAGGTATAGTTCCATTTTTGTTCTCAGAAATTTTAAAATACATATATATCCATATATAACGGCAATGATAAGAAAATTTTGAATTAGAAATAATACTTCAAAAAAAATCATAAAAATCATTCTCTTCTTCCCAAACTTCAATAAGACAGATGTCAAACACAACAAACCCTGCTCTGGAAACACTAGTAGAGTTTGCTGTATTCTACAGGAATCTGTGGGTATTCTATAGGAACCTGTGGGTCCTTAGAAATGGAATCTAAGGGCCGACCCCGTGGTGCACTCGGGAGAGTGCGGCGCTCCCACCACGGGTTTGGATCCTATATAGGGATGGCTGGTGCGCTCACTGGCTGAGGGTTGCGATCCCCTTACTGGTCACAAAAAAGACATTAAAAAAAAAAAAAGAAAGAAAGAAAGAAATGGAATCTAAGAGTTCAAGTCAATATCTAATCAGGAACTCTGCCAACAAGTTTGGGTGCAGCTTTGCTGAGGATATTTGCCATATGGCAATGTAATTTCAGGTCATTAGGGAGGTAGCTCCTAAGCGATAAATCCCCCTCTATTATACTTTTCCTAATTAAGTTGTATCATAGTTTTACTGAGGATGACTAGAGAATTATTTGGAGAAATGCTGACGAGCTTCCATGATTACAGCTAATTAATAACAGAGCCCAATTTAAGGCTAAAAAGTCTCTCTGGCTTCTGCTATTGAAAATTCAACCAATAAATGAATAGGTGTTAATGGTAAACCAACGATGGGTAACAGACCAAAATTTTCAATTATCCCAAAGCACGAGAGAGGAAACTGCGACCAGCAAAGAGAAGAGATCTGTGTGGGCTCAGACCCTGAGTCACTCTCAGTTCACCGCTAGATGCAAGTCTATGAGACGGGACCCTTGTCTTACTAGAAACAAGGCTTCAGTCCGACCTTCCCAGGTGGCTTCTGAAATCAATCAGAGGCAAGTTCTCATGCAAAATCCTACTTAAAGTGAACATACTGAAGTCAGCATATTGCCTAAGATGCTCACCCCCAAACATGGTTGTGAAAAGGGTGAAAGGTGCACTCACCACCACATCCGTCCTCATTTTTCCAAAAGTCTTGATTAAATGGGCATAATGATAATCTTCCATTTGCCGTAAAATAGCTGTCATGCAAGCCACAAAGTTTCCCTGTAAATGAATAAAAGGATGGAATTAGATGGGGAGAGAAGCACACTCATGGGAAAAGCTGGTGTCCACCAAGAGCCTGGGACTGGAAACTGCCAGGGAGAAGCAAAGGGCTCCCCTGAGTTCTGCTACCCCTTGCTCAAGGTTGACCAGTGTAAGGTATTGGTCACTTCCAACCTCGGGATTCTTGGGGGAGGCTGGGATGTATATTTCATTCTCCATAACTCATTAAATGCTTCCTGATACAGAGTTGTCCAGACTGGAAAAACGAGCATAAAATATTTTTGCATTACATATGGAAAAATTAGAGGGGATTGGTATCATGGTCACTTAACATTTGTGCTCTCTTGGAAACTTGCTGCCCTTATTATCAGGCAAAATGTGTATGCAGCCTCTCCTCTTGGGCCACGGCAAGAGAGGCTGTTTATTTCTCAAAATCGGCCTATATCCCCCTTGGCCGATTTGGAGGCAATCACCACCAACTCCACAGTGAGTTACGATCCAATTCTACTCCTCAAGAAAAATGGGAGGAGGAGTGAAGCCTCATCAGAATGTCAAGTGGGAGGGACGGGAATTTCTCATGCCAGGCAGAGCTGGGCGGAAAGGAAGAGAAGGAGGAAAAAAGAAACAAACAAAATGAAGACATGGAGAAAGGATAGGGCCAGAGCGGGTACAGCAAGTGCAGGCAGGCAGTGCGTGTGTGGCCGTGTCTGCGTGTGCCTCAAAGGGTGTTTGCTTGGCGGTGGGCTGGGGGCTGAGCGGTCCTCTTGCCAGGAACTGCACTTTCTCACTCCTGGGGCCAGTGGCTGACAACCTTGTAAGCCTTCCTTGCTTTTAAACATTTTCCCCTACATTAATGACATTTTAAGAAACATAGGACATATATTTTCTCCCATGTAAACCAGTACAAGTCTTTCACAAGCAATATGTCTGAATGCCTAAATGTCTTTTATATTAATTTGGAATGTGTGCTCTACAGTGAAATGTTAAAGTCCAATATTTTCTTCAACCCATTTTATATCTACAGAGTGTGTGTGTGTGTGTGTGTGTGTGTGTGTGTGTGTGTGTGTGCTTCCAAATAAGTCCTCGAAGGATGCATTACCCAAATTGAACAAATACAATAATGATGATATGGTATCTCCCATTTGCCTAGAAATGTAAATTATTTGTGAATGATGATAATTGCTGAGATTCAGATTCCAAGTTGGTGTTCAGGGAAAGAACTAAATAATGCTTGTTTTCCACTGGAGGAATGATTAGTAAAATGGCAAAATGTCTATTTATGAATATAAACTTTTGAAATTCATAAATATTTGGCATCCCACTGAGCTCAAGAGAAGTTGCCTTTGTATCTTGTCTACTCCTTATGACAACGAGATGCCATCCTTTGTGTAATCATTTTAGTAATATTTCATGGTGAACAATCACATGTCAAGCACTGTGCTGAGACCATTAGAACCACGGCCTCATTCAATCACATGATAGATTTTCTTTTTGTCCCATTTTACAGGGAGTGAAACTGAGGCTTTACCCCCTGCAGAAGTAAACGGCAAAGCTGGGGGCACAGCTGGCACTGCAGGTTACAAGGCAGGTACTTATTTCTTTCCCTCTTATCCAAGTGTGCATTTTTATGTCTTCTCTAAGAAATCTGAGGCCACTGCTGATGACCACCAGGAGGGAGAGATTCACTTTCCGCCACTCTTGCAGTCAGCAGAGAAAGCAGGAAGAACAGGAGGAAGGACAGAAGCCCCCATAGCGCTATGTCCCACATTCCGGCTGATGCAGCCGCTGTGGCCCATCTCCTTCTGCTAGATGAGCAGCTTTTCCAGCACAAGAAGAGGTCTGCTTCAGCTTGGGTGTACCTAGTAGGTGCTCAAATTAATTTTCTGCAAGTCAAAACAGTTAAACGATAGAGACTTGCACATTAGAATCACTGAAATCACAACATTGGCTATTTATAATCTGAAGCAATATACCAATGTCCTTAACTTAAAATATCGAGCTGAAAGCAGAAAGAAAAGCAAGACCCTTGAGCAGTCTGGAG
>NW_007737902.1:5724-7044 GCF_000696425.1 Galeopterus variegatus | reverse complement strand
CTTAACTTAAAATATCGAGCTGAAAGCAGAAAGAAAAGCAAGACCCTTGAGCAGTCTGGAGAACCTGGGAGCATGAGCACAGAGTGAAGTAAATGAGAAAAACCAGTGCATCCAGAGTCAGGCTGGACATGAACAGGTGATACGGATACACTCAATTTAGGGGGCAGATTGCCATGTAATGGGGAAAAATCCATGCAAGGTAAAGAATGGGAGACTGAGGCGATGCAGAAAATGAAACACTGAAGAGGACAAAACAATTTCCATAAAACAAGTCCTGGGAATACAGAAATGGCCAGTGAGGAAGTGGCCATCCTTCTCTCTGGACAAGGATGTCACAGAGAAGGCAACCAAATGGCCCCTTGTTTAACAACAAGAGGGACTAATTAGAGGAGGCCAGGGAAGGCCAGAAGGACAGACCATCACCAGGAGTTAGAAGCAGTGCTGCCAGGCAGTGTGCATGACCTCTTAGCCTAAGGAAATATTCCAGAAGTAATTCGTACTGAGCAGTCTTTCCTTCCTCAGAGAAAACAAGGCTTGCTGTTTTGGCTCTTTTCTAAATTGAAGCTTGAAACTCCATTAGGAAGGGGAATGTCCCCTTCATTCACAGGAATGTCCCCCTCTCATCCCTGCCCTTTGAGAACGGAGTCCCACACTTGAGGNCATTCACAGGAATGTCCCCCTCTCATCCCTGCCCTTTGAGAACGGAGTCCCACACTTGAGGTATCAGTATTTTTACAGGAGAAATACTGCAGCAACTGTGAATTGCTCACGTGAACACAGCAGAACCCCGTACAGCATACTTGTGGGCTTACAAGGGTGAAAAAAATGGGTATTCACGGAAACTGTATTTGAAACCAGTCATACATTAGGAACAAAAATGGGGAAGAACTGTGAAAAGAAAGCTTTTATTCTGTATCCTATGCTTTAATAGATTTATTTTAAATGCATTTAGCAGTCATATGAAGCTTTTATTTTTAAACGATGGGTAGGTTGGCCGGTAGGCTGGTGGCAAGCCGTTGTGCAGAACTAGTCTTGGAACTTGAGCCTGGGGACTGGGCTCCAGCACTAGCAGCTGAGTAAAAATAAGTAAATAAATAAAAATAAGTCGTACTCCTTATGACTTCAAAGCAATGCAAAATAGAGGCAGAAAAGTCAGGATATACTTGCAGAAAATTTAAAAACCAGGACATCAAATGCCTAATAAACAAAAAATGTGAACCTCATTAGTAATCAAAGATGAAAATGATATATCATTATTTGCCTGCCAAAATAGCAAAGAAGTATTTAAATAATAATAATGTTAACAAAGGTGCAGGGAAT
>NW_007737902.1:0-3991 GCF_000696425.1 Galeopterus variegatus | reverse complement strand
GATTACTTTTATAAACAGAAAATATGTTAATATTTTAAACAGTGGTCCTGAAAAAAAGGGGGGGAAAAAGGCCACATGTCAGGAGAGACAAACTCCCTGCTCCTGTGTCTCGCATTTTCTAGTATCTTGTCCTCAAAAATCTCTCTCGCAGGGCTCCCCCTGTTGGTATGGACTTGGACTGACTTGCACTGCTCCTTGAGCCAAAGTCTGAACTCACCCTCACACCCCAAGAGCACTCCTAGAACTATCCTCAGCGCCCCAGTTTTAAGCCTGTTTGGGCCCCCAGTGCAGCAGGCAGGTGCACAGGTAGAATGGAGGACAGGCAGAAGGAAGAACAGGTAGAACAGAGCACAGGTAGACGGGGCACAGGTAGAACAGAACACCGATAGAATGGAACACAGGTAGGATGCAGAACAGGTAGAACTGAGCACAGGTAGAACAGAACACTGATAGAATGGAACACAGGTAGGATGCAGAACAGGTAGAACAGAGCACAGGTAGACGGGGCATAGGTAGAACAGAACACTGATAGAATGGAACACAGGTAGGATGCAGAACAGGTAGAACTGAGCACAGGTAGAAGAGGGCACAGGTAGAACGGAGCACAGGTATAATGGGCACTAGTGGTTGAGCAGGAGACATTGTGTGACAGGCATGTTAAATGTACAATGTTGCTACAGGATATAGAAACAAAAAGTTCAGAAAAAGTCTGAAGAACGTAAATTTAGGAGGAGAAAACATATCTTCTAAACTTCCTACTTTAAGGACTAACTGTGAGTGCATTAATCAGAAGGAAAGATCCCAAGGGTTTAATTCGTAGTCTTCGGGAGTTGTGAAGGTGTGATAAAAACAGACTTAGCCATGTGACTTGAACGCCAGGGTATGAAATTGCTCTCGGTAATTCTATCATTCGACCCTGGAGCTCACACTTTGCGTGGAGTGCCTATCTGTGGGATGCGTAGCACAGGCAGAAATTTTAACACTCTTCTAAGTTCTCTAAATTCCAAGGGGTCTTCGGGCAGTTCAAAATCAGAGAAGCTGTTGGAGCAGCAAACAGACCCAGGAGCCCCGAGGGTGGGGCAGGCACCAGGTTTGAATGGAAGGAGAACTCCAATTATGGAATCTGGGATCACAGTCGATGATTTCCAGTGGGATCTTGTTAAAATTTTTAACCATGTTTTCACCAAGGCAAGTACTTTGAAGAGGAACTCTCATTTAGATATTTAAATTTCAAATATATTGATGAAAATAAACCTACCTCATAATCATCATCAAAAATTAAAGAAAAAGCAACCATTCGGTGGCATTCTTAAAATATACTACTAAACAACACTGGGGAAAAAATTATAGGAAAGGTGGAAAGATGTATGACTTGGTGAATTCTGAATGACCTTCACTTGGGGGAATATTCAAGCCAAAGAATCGATACTGCAAAACAACAGTATGAGGAGTAGGATATAGGACAAGGTAATGTAACTGAGAGTTCAGTCCTCGATTTCAAGGCAGGGTGACTTAAAATAAATGCATGTATGGATAAGTTCTTGGTTCTGATAAGTTAAAAGGCCTACAGAGCTCAAAAGCTTTCTGTTTTCTGGAGGGAAAGCTTATGGTGAAATGTTCATAGGCTGTACTTTCTATAAGGAAATTTAAAAGAGAAAAGTAGGGAATCTAAAAAGCACATAGAAAATCCCAAAATTTCATAAACTAGTCCAAAGACTCCTCCAAAGTCTGCACAGAGCTGGAGTTTGTCAAAATATATTTAGGGGGCTTTCCACATAAATTAAAAATAATTCAAAACATACATTTATCCCTGTTCCCTCATATAAAAATTGACAATAAAGAACATTTTTAAAATACATGAGCCCACAAGGACCAAGAGACTGAGAGGAGACGCAACTGGAGATCAGAGAATTCTGGAAGCTGAGAATGTGCTGAGGAGCCAGCAGCAGCTGCCCTCGAGGCAGGAAGGTGGCGGTCTAACAGAAGCCCACCCATTCCTGCACAGGACCCCAGAAAGGAGGCTCACACAGTGGAGGTGTTGGGTACTCAGAAAGCAAGGCTACACAGGAGGGGAAAAACAAGAGCACTGATGGCTTTAAAATGGGACCTTAGACCCTACGTGCCCATCCCCAGCACATCCAGTGACAGGGCTGTCCCACTCACTCATGGGCAGGACCACACTATCATTCTCTGGACAAGGGAGGTGCCTGAGAAAGCAGGAGAGAAAGTACAGCAAGAGCCAGCTGGCTGCAAATACCTAATGAAACAAAGGAAACGGTAAATTCCCCACTCTCTTCTCTGCTCAGCCCCCAGCATACCAGCAAGGAGGTTTGGACTAACCCCCCTTTGCCAACCTTGGTCCAACACCAAACAGGAGCAGGAGATTAGAAGAACCTCCCTGGAGAAACTGACCAGCCAAAGAGAACATACTTACTAATACTGAGCACGGAGGTCCCAACAGTGTCAGAGCTCAGCCCTCCGAGGCTCACCATGCAGCAAAGCCCACCAGCCTCCACACACTGTGCACAAGCTCAGAAACATAAGGTCTGATTAAGATCTCAGAGCCTCATGCATGAAGCTCACCAAGCATTAATAAAGGAGACCAAACCAAACAAACAAATACAGAATACAGAGGAAAGAAAGAAAATTCAGGAAATATAAGAGAATTCAAAGAACTATAATTATTGTCCTCAAATAGATATGAGAGAGATTATATCCACAAAACTAGAAAACCATGTTAGGAACAAAGATGAAGAAAGGATTAAGAAAGATTTAACATATATTAGCAGTTGATAAGCAGAAATAAACATTAAAATAGAAGCATTGGGAGATAAAACTGATGAAATCCCCCAGAAAGTAAAACAAAATCACACACACACACACACACACACACACACACACACACACACACACACACACACACACAATAAGAAAACCAGAGAATCCACCCCAGAACTCCAGAAAGAAAGAACACAGAAAATGGAAAAATAAAAGCTATTTTTACAAAAATGACAGAAGACCCACTATAAAAACTATTAGATCTAATAAATAAGTCCAGCAGCTTACAGGACACAGGATCAAAATGCAAAAATCAGCCGTCTTTCTATACAACAGCAATGGACAATCCAAAAACGAAATCATAAAATATTTCCATTTACTAAATCATCAAAAGAATAAAACAAGAATACTTAACAGAAGTATAAGACTTGTACACTGAATACTGTTAATATTTAAAATATTGTGAAAAGAAATTAAAGGGAACTTCAGTAAATAAAAAATTGCCCCATGTTCATGATCTTGAAGACTAAATATTGGTAAGATGGCAACACTTCTCAGATTGGTCTACAGATTCAAAGCAATGCCTGTCAAAGTTCCAGCTGACTTCGTTGCAGAAATTGACAAGTCAGCCACAGAAGACCACAAACTATATCATTGCATTTCTAGGAAATGTACAGAGTAGGCAAACCTATAAAGACAGATTAGTGATTGCCTAGGGCTGGAGATTTAGAAGAAAATGGGGATGACAGGTTTCTTTTAGAGGTGATGAAAATGCTCTCAAATTGATTGTGGTGAGAACTCTTTGAATGTACTAAAAACCATTAATAATACATTTTAACTTGATAAATTCAGTGTTATATGAAGTATATCTCAAAAAACTGTTGCAAGTTTTTAAAAATAAATTTTAGTTAATTGCACAGCATAAGATAATTTCTATGAAACGGCATGTGTATCCAGAATGAAAGGGTCCACCGAGCATCAGCACTACCAAGACCCCCTGCTGTGGGATTGTAGAGTACTGAGGATGAAACAAGGATTCTAAGTCATTTGAGAGAAAAAAAAGAAAAGCTAAAAAGAGTTGCCATGGTGGACTGGGAATCGAGAATGGAAAAGATGGTATACAGCAGCTGATTTTCAGCACAAGTCAAACTACTTGCCCTTATAAACCATGTGATATATTACTCAGATTTAAAGTACGAATAATGTACTTGGA
>NW_007737901.1:48151-48824 GCF_000696425.1 Galeopterus variegatus | reverse complement strand
AAAGGACTAAGAGACATCTGCTGTGCATTCGTGACGGGCTGCTCAAGGATGCAGAGTGGGAAAAGAAGAAAATTCTTGACATCTCCTAAGAGGAGCATGTTTGTTCTTCATTGGACAAAGCTGGTGGGGTGGGGTCTGGCAACACAAAGGCAGTGGTTTAGGAGTGTTTTAGCCCATGAGGCAAAATAGGAGAGACCAAGGTTTGGTGGACATGCAAGGGAAAGGGGGCAAGTCTCCCTGTGCTGACAAGGACTGACCTACCTCCAGGAGCTCTCTCCTGGTTGCCAGGCAACAAGTGAGCTGGGAGTCCACCCCCTGGTGGGAGGAGCTATGCCTGACATCCACTTCGCAAAATCTGCACATGCTGCAGATCCCCAGATGATCTGTGCTGGTGATCCTTAGTGTTCTTCTAAATACCTAGCACCTAGGCTTTTTTTGCTTGGTACTTGAGTCCAGAATGTTTATTTCCCTCTGCAAGGCCACTTTCATGTTCACCCATAAAAAGGCAGAGCAACAGGTGGGGTTCCACTCCTCTTCTCTGGAGCCCAGACCCAACCACATCTCGCTGCAGAATGCAGGGAATATGGGAGGCCCATGATCCTGTTGCCCTTGTGCCTGCGCATGAAGTGACTCCCTGGTGTTTGCCCCAGACCTTATACCTGATAAATCTATG
>NW_007737901.1:39702-46178 GCF_000696425.1 Galeopterus variegatus | reverse complement strand
CTCGGTGTTGCACCCGCACCGCACTCAGCCAGTGAGCGGGAACCGGTCTCCACATGGGATTTGAACCCTCGGTGGGAGCACCGCCGCACTCCCAAGCAGCACACTCTCCAGTGCGCCACCGGGCCGGCCCTACTCTTTGGTTCTTAATAGAAAAAGTTTGCTTATGCTGGAGCTACCTAAGTAGGTGTGGCTGAATTCCAGGAGCCATAAATCCAAATTTGGGACAGTTTTTTGGAATTTTTTAATATGTTTGGATATTGACACTTCCCCTAAATTTACTTCATTTTCTACCTTGATATTTCTCTTTATTTTCATTTTCAAATATATTTTTATTTTCCTTATATGGTGTGTGTTTTATATTATTTGTATTATATAAGATTTTATTTATCCAGAACCTTCTATATGCAAACTTTGTATTAGATCTTGTTTTTAAAGGACTTATAGTCTAGCAGTGGAAAATTGAAGTATAAATTAACTATTACACAAGGCAAAACACTAGGCAGAAATGTGGAAAAGGAACAAGGTTGAGACCAACCATGTGTCAGACTTTATGTGTATTATTTATTTAAATTCCATGATAACCTTATGAGATACATTTTAACAGACCGTTTTAAAAATGTGGAAACTAAGGCTCAAAGAAATAAAGTAACTTGCCCAACTAAAGCCAGTCAATAGGTGGCAGAACTGAAATTTAATTACAGATTTACCATTTAGCCTATCTACTAAGATTTNTTTTTTTTTTTTTTTTTTTTTTTTGGCCTCACAATCCCTCCTTTAATCTGATGCCATTTTTGAGCTTTTGTTTTGTTTTGTTTTGTTTTTACAGTACATATCTTATGAAGGTCTCTTGGTACTAAATACTATTGTTTTTTTGTTTTTTGGGGTTTTTTTTTGAAAATGTATTACACTTTTGTTCTTTTTTTTTTTTTTAACAACAGCAGTTTCAGTATCTGGTGAGAGCTTCCTACTTCATGGACAGGTGGGTCCCGTGCCCTCAGTTGTGGAGAGTGAAAGCAAGCTCTCTGGGAACTATTATAAGAATGCTAATCCCATTTGTGAGGGCTTAACCCTCATGATATCATCAAATCCTAATTACCACCCAGCTATGCCGCCTCCTAATGCCATGACATTAGGGGAGAGATTTCCAACATATGAATGTAGGTGGGATTACATAGTCAACATGAAACATTTGGCCCCTGGCCTCTCAATATTTAATGAACAATTAAAGTATATAAAATTTAAACCTGCCTGCATATTTATGATATACTTCATTTCTCCCATAGATAAAACACACTTCAAATTGGAAAGAGAAAAATTTTATTAACGGACCTAAAAATAAAACTAGCTATTAAACTCATGTACTATTTGGTTAAAGTACTTACAAAACAATCTCACCTCAATGTTTCCTTGCAAAAGGAGTAGAAATCAATAATGCATAGATCCACTTTTAGAAATTAGCCACTAATAGGCATAATACATTTATTACTTTTACAAAATTTCATTCATGTTGTAAATTTTTTACAGCATTACACATGAATTAATTTCCATTGGGCTTTCCACATTTCAGACATTTGTAGGATTTCATTTTATTACTTTTACAAAATTTCATTCATGTTGTAAATTTTTTAGAGCATTACACATGAATTAATTTCCATTGGGCTTTCCACATTTCAGACATTTGTAGGATTTCACTTCAGTGTGAATTTTCACATGACTTTTAAAGTAGTTTGTAAAATTTTAAACTTTCCTGTATTTTTAAAACTAATGGGGTTTCAATTCAGTATGCATTTGTACATTTTTTGTCAGCATATGGGGAAACTGCAGGCTTTTCCAAATTCCTTACATTTAGAATTTTTATCCAATATAAGGTTTTTCATGATTTTGAAAGGAACTGGGAGAACTGAAGGCTTTATCACATTGTGTGCATTCATAAAATTTCTCTTCAGTGAATTCTTTCATGCCTTCAAATGGAATTGGAAAAACTAAAGACTTTCCCACATTCCTTACATTCATAGGGTTTTTCTCCACTGTGAACTCTTTCATGCATTTGAAATGAATGGTGGCAGCTGAAGACTTTCCCACATATCTTACATTTATGTGGCATATCTGTGGTTTGCACTGTCATGTGTCTTTGAGTGCTTGAGACAGAACTAAAGGCTTTCCCACATTCCTTACATTTATATGGTTTCCCTCCAGTATGAGTTCTTTCATTCCTTTGAGATGAATTGGACAAACTAAAGGCTTTCCTACATTCCTTACATTCATACAGTTTCTCTGAAGTGTCAGTTCTTTCATATTTTTGAAGAGAACTGGGAAAACTAAAGGCTTTACCACATTGTTTACATTTATAGAATTTTTCTCCATTAGGATCCCTTTCAAGCATTTGAAAGTAATGGTGGTGACAAAGGCTTTCCAACATATTTTACATTTATAGGATCCATCTCCAGTGTGTGTTATCCTGTGTCTTTGAACATTTTTGAGAGAAATGAACGCTTTCCTACATTCCTTACAATCATAAGGTTTCTCTCCAGTGTGAGTCTTTTCATGAATTCAAGAGGAGTGTAGGTAACTGAAGGCTTTTCCATATTGCTTATGTCTATATGGTTTCTCTTCATATTCCTGATCTTCATATGGTTTGGGTCCAGTGTGAGAAAGGATGTGCCTATTAAGAAATGAATGACCCATGCAGACTTTATGCACAAACTGCATTGACATGGTTTTACTCCAGGATAATTATTCAGGTTAAGATTTGGTATCTGGTGGAAAGCTTCTCCACAATGATAACTTTCTTTACTTTCACTCACTTTGTCTACAGTATGATTGCTTGGATTTCTCCTGTGATTTTTGTACTGATCTTCAATGTTCTGATCTTCTCATTTTTTCCCTATAGAAGCCAAGTTTCTAAATATTTCCACCATGACAATTCCATGGAGTTTTTTTCTGGGAATGATTCAGCATAACTCACTCTTCCAGGGTGAAGTTGATCACCACATCCTCAAAGGCCACTGAGTCCATTTTCTGGCTTCTGGTTGTCCCCAAATCCTCCCTTTGGCTCCTGAAGCCACTGCAGTTCTCAGCACCATCTGAGGTCACTATAGGCAATTGACATGCACTGACACCTGCCTCTAGAATAAGGAGCAATGTCCATGCCTCTTTGTGGAGTGCCTCCTCACCCTTTTTCTCCTGGCTTCTGGTTGTCCCCAAATCCTCCCTTTGGCTCCTGAAGTCACTGCAGTTCTCAGCACCATCTGAGGTCACTATAGGCAATTGACATGCACTGACACATGCCTCTAGAATAAGGAGCAATGTCCATGCCTCTTTGTGGAGTGCCTCCTCACCCTTTTTCTTAAAAGTTGGTTTCTGTGAACACACATATTCTAGGTTGACAATGATTTTCTTTTATTATTTTCAAGATATTATTCCATTGTCTTCTTACTTTCATTTTAGTGGATGAGAAGTCAGCTGTTAATCTATAGCCCCTTTGACAGTAATGTACACTTTTGCTTTCTAAGATTCATTAGAGTCCTGCACCTATGGAATAGTGTCTTTTGTGATTCTAAAAATTTTTCAGATGATGATATTTTAAAATATGGCCGCTTTCTCCCTAGTCTTTCTATTATCTCTTTTTGGACACCAATTGGTTGTTTCTTAGACCATCTTGTTCTATCCTCTGTGACTCAATGTCTTTTTCATATTTGTTGTCTTCTATCTTTGTTCACTACCATCTTGGTAATTAATTAAAACTATCTTCCAGTTCACCAAGACTTCTGTCATCTCTGTATAGAGACTCTCATTTCTGTATATTAAATCTGCTATTTAATTTATTTGTAGAATTTCTCATTTTTATTTGTTCATTTATTATTTCTAAAGGTTCCATTTGATTCTTTTTCAAAATTTTCTGATTAATTTTGATAGTTTTTTTGAGGGGAGGGTGATGTTTTGTCATATTTTCAATACCTATTTTATTTCTTTAAATATATTATTTATATTAATTTTTTATTTTGCCTATGTCCAAAATAAAAAAAAAATTGCCTAATTCCAACACTGGTCATCATTATGAGCCTAGTTCTGCAGTATGGATTTTTGTGGTTATTCTTGTTTTTAATCTTAATTGTAGAGGCTTGCTTCTATACATTACATATATATATATTTTTTTTTTTTTTTTTACTGTGAATGCACTTTTCTTGAATGTTACTCCTCAGAGCCCTGAGTTAAAAGTACAATCCTCAAGAGAGGAGTTTACTTAAATTCTCCACTATTACAACATTGGATTATATTCAACTACATTTTGGTTTGTAATATTTGTTGGTTTATACACCACATGTGAATTCTGGATCCAAACTCATGTGCAGATGGACTTATATGTGTAGAGATTCTTGGGGAGGCTTTAATCTGCTTTATACAGAGATAAGCAGATAATCCAACCCATCTTTCTGAAGAGCAAGTTTATTGTTTTATTTTATTTTTCCTAAACCACTTATGACAATCTTATCCTTATTTATGAGCTGCTGATTCAACTTTCTCCCTGAGCGAGTCTTAGGTTTTGTCTACTGTTCTCTGGGTGGATGATTTGTTTAAACCTAAGTTCTAGGTCACCAGAAATTGGCAAACAGCCTTAGTAAAAATAATAATTTCCTTTCCAGAGTATATTTTCCATCATGTCTAATCTCTGGAGATTTCCTTATTTTTAATACTTTATTCAGAATTTTTATGAATTCTATACCAGGAAGATTTCTCTGGTGATCTATTTCATCTGGTGATAGAAGGCATGGGTTTTCTTTCTATCCCGTGTCACAGACAGGACAGGAATTCAGGCTATATGCTTTTTATAAACAGTTCTAGGATCTTGCCTTAAGCAGGCCTGAGGTGTCAATTCCTCTTCCTGGGTGGGTATTAAAACCCCAGTCCTAGCTCCTATGGCCCATATTTTGTTCTAATACCAATTTGGATATTTATCTCGGACCCTGATCACCTCTTTGTCTTTAAATTTACTTTTTGTGGTACTTTAGAATTATTCCTTATTGCTTTCAAATGCAACTACATTTTTATTTTTGTTGTCATTATCCTTAACCAACAGTTATATCTGAGAGGCTGTGAAGCACAGTAGTTAAGAGCACAGTCTCTCAAGCTGGACTTCCAGGCTGAACTGGCTGCACTACTCTCTAGCTGTGCTGACTTGGATGAGTAATTTAACCTTTCTGTGCCTTAGATCTCTTCATTGATAAGGTAGGCATAATAACCATGTTTACCACCTAGAGTTTTCATGAGGATTCAATGAGTCGATCCATGTAAATCATGCAGAACAGTCCCTGGCACATGATCTGTGCTATATAAGAGTAAAATAGTATCAACGTGGTGTATTTAGGCCAGCAGAGAGTTTTTCTGCTTCAGCTTAGGCTTTCCTAAACAGACCTAGCTCTCTCCAAAGTCCATATTCTTTCCATCACACCCTGAAATCCACCCAGGGATAGAAGATGGGTTAAGGGAGGAGCTGTATGAGTCTTGGTGGGATAAGACAGAGATCTGCTTTTTAAATTATGAGGTAGAGGCTTGGTTGTTGAATAATAAGGTCAAAATTCTACTTTACATAACCAGGGGAATATAAGCTAGTGCAAGTGGCTGAGTAGATGCAGGATAATAAAAATTGGTCCCCATGTTTGCAGCAGGCTGAACTTATTGTTAGGTATTAATTGACCCACAAATTTAGGTTAGAATGAGGGCAGAACTTAACCATGTCTGCACATGTCCCTGTGTCCTTGGCAAAGGATAGCACAGTGCCACACATATCATAGCAGCTCAGTGAGTACTTGCCAACCAAATAGTAAAAAAAGATTTGAACCTTTTTCCTCTTTTTTGAAAGGACAGATGAATTTCTTCCTATACTCGTATCCCCAAGATAACTATAACACAGTTACAGTTAGATAAACTGTCCTGTGAAATTCACCTGGGTCTGAAAAAGAACTCTGCTGCTCAGTTTCTTCAATACCTAACCATGTCGGAAACCTAAGCTAAGATGTTTTGAACAACAAGGTATCCAGTTGGGAAATGATCTCTTGTTAAATGACACCAGGGAGGTGTTGGGTAATGATCTATTTTAGACCTTTAATTAATTATCTGGAAGCAGGATTCAGGAGTGCGCAGAGAAACTTGCAGGTGTGTTCCATTAGGAGGGATGGCAAATGCCACCATGGAGGAATGGAACAAAAGGGGATGGAGCCATGTGTAGGGCTAACAGTCAACCAGGGAGGGCCAGGGTGGCAGCTGCCTTCGACCAGCAGGGGTTGACATGTGGCCCTTAATGCATGAGCACTCAGTGAGATGGAGTCTTGCTTCTTAAAGATATTTTGTCTACCAGTTGGCCCCAGCTCTCTGAACACATTCCATGTGACACCCTCACCCTGTTTCCATGGTACCCATACCACTCATACTCAGAGCAGCATCACCTAGTGTTTAAGGGCAAGTTCTCTGGAGTCAGG
>NW_007737901.1:37743-39384 GCF_000696425.1 Galeopterus variegatus | reverse complement strand
GGAAACCTAAGCTAAGATGTTTTGAACAACAAGGTATCCAGTTGGGAAATGATCTCTTGTTGAGTGACACCAGGGAGGCATTGGGTAATGATCTATTTTAGACCTTTAATTAATTATCTGGAAGCAGGATTCAGGAGTGCGCAGAGAAACTTGCAGGTGTGTTCCATTAGGAGGGATGGCAAATACCACCGTGGAGGAATGGAACAAAAGGGGATGGAGCCATGTGTGGGGCTAACAGTCAACCAGGGAGGGCCAGGGTGGCAGCTGCCTTCGACCAGCAGGGGTTGACATCTGGCCCTTAATGCATGAGCACTCAGTAAGATGGAGTCTTGCTTCTTAAAGATATTTTGTCTACCAGTTGGCCCCAGCTCTCTGAACACATTCCATGTGACACCCTCACCCTGTTTCCATGGTACCCATACCACTCATACTCAGAGCAGCATCACCTAGTGTTTAAGGGCAAGTTCTCTGGAGTCAGGTAAACTGGGTTTAAGTCACAGCTCTGGCAGTTTTCTGTACAATGGTGATGATCAGGGTAACATGAGGCTGAGCCTAGGGTGCAAATTTAAGGAGGCACTCACTCCCTAGGTTAGGGTTAGGGTTAGTGCAGGGATGCCATTAGCATGACCCCGAGGATGAGAAGTCCCTTAAATTTTTAGCCCTAGTGTCCTACTTGCCTCACCCTAGAGCCCAGGCCCTGGTATCAATCATATCTACCTCACAGGGTTGAGATGGGAATGAAATAAAACCATGCAGGGAAAGTAATTAGCAGAGTGCCTGATACAAGGGAATTGTGAATATTCAGGTCCCCTCCTTCCTACCTTACCCTCCTTGCATCCGAAGCATGTGCCAGTCTCAGCAGGCTGTGGGGAGGTGACTAAAGAATCTTAGAAATTTCAAGGCTTTTGAAGGGAAAGAAAGCATTGTCTTAGATAGTGGATTCCTGTCCTTCTGAGAGTGAAAATGAAAATAGGCTCACAGTGTGGGCCTTCTGTAGCTGACATCTCTAAACAGCAATATACATTGTTGTATACATAAGTGGGATGTTTATGATATATTTTTAGTAGTAGGAACTTATTATGGCAAACACTGATTGCTCCTGCTCAGTATCTACTCCTCTCCCTCTCCTTCCTTCTAGAAGAGACCACCTTTCACAGCTGGGAACTTAGAAAATCAGAGAATGTATTTGGTCCAGGAAGGAATATTAGAGATTTTCACATACAGTGTGTTCCAGTCCAAATTATACTTTGTAGGTAGGCAAACATTTTTTGTAAAGAACCCAGTAGCAAATATTTTTGCTCCACGGGCTCTCATTATCTGTTGCAACTACTCAGCTCTGCCACTGCAGTGTGAAAGTAGCCACAGATGATGCATAAATGAATGGGCATGGCTGTGTTCCAATAAAACTTTATTAACAAAAGTAGATGGTGGGCTGGGTTGGCCTGTGGGGTATAGATCGCTAACCCATGCTCTGGGGTCCTGAAAAGACAGAGATGCAACATCTCTATGCCAAGAACTGTCCATACCCTGGGAATATAAGGAAGAAATGTTACTGATGTTACTGACTATTTTGGGGGAGAGGGGATTTTACAGTTTCTGCCCTCCTGATTTCTCTCCTCTTTCCTTTGATCTCTATCACCA
>NW_007737901.1:34799-36535 GCF_000696425.1 Galeopterus variegatus | reverse complement strand
TGACCAGCCCTGCAAGAAATCCTAAAGGGAGTCCTGCATCTTGAACCAGAAACACAATAATCACTACCACAAATACACAAGAAAGAACAAAACCCACTGGTAAAACAAAAATGCAGGTGAGAAAGAGAAAGACACTAAATCTCATTACCAGAAAAAAACAACATCAAAGACAAGCAACGAAAAGGAAAGGAAGGGAAAAAAAAAAGATTTTAAAAATATCCAAAACAAAATTGGTAAAATGCTATGAATAAGACAATACCTTTCAATAACAACCCTAAATGTAAATAGACTAAACTCCCTGCTCAAAAGACACAGATTAACTGATCGGATTAAAAAGCTAGACCCAACTGTATTCTGTCTTTAAGAGACTCACCTCACCTGTAAAGACACACACAGACTAGTAGTGAAAGGATGGAAAAAAGATATACTACAGAAATGGAAACCAAAAATGAGCAGGAGTTGTTATTCTCATCAGATAAAATAGACTTTCAACCAAATCCATAAGAAGAAGCAAAGAAGGCCAGTATGTAATGATAAAGGGATCTATCCAGCAAGAAGACATAGCAGTCATTAAATATTTATGCACCCAACACTGGAGCACCCAGATACATAAAGCAAACAATATTAGTCCTAAACAAAGAGATAGACCCCAATATAATAATAGTGAGGGACCTGAACACCCCTTTCTCCACACTGAACAGATCAGCCAAGCAAGAAATCAACAGAGAAACACAGAATTTAAACTACACTTAAGACCAATTGGACCTGGCAAATATCTACAGAATATTTCATCCAGCAACTACAGATTATAAATTCTTCTCATCAGCACATGGAACTTTCTCCAGAACAGACCATATGTTAGGTCACAAATCAAATCTCACAAATTTTAAAAAATTGAAATCAGTTCAAGTATTTTTTCAGACCACAATGGATTGAAACTAGAAACCAATAACAAGAAAAACTCAGGAAACTATACAAATATGTAGAAATTAAACAACGTGCTCCTGAATGACATATGGGTCCAAGAGAAAGCTAAACGGAAAGTCAAAATAGTTCTTGAAACTAATAAAAACAATCCTAAAACCTGTGGTATACTGCAAAAGCAGTAGTAAGGGGGAATATTATTGCAACAAATGCTTACATCAAATGAATAGAAAGATTTCAAATAGCAACCTAATGCTATACCTCAAAGAACTAGGAAAACAAGAACAATGCAATCCCCAAATTAGTAGATGGAAAGAAATAATTAAGACCAGAGCAGAAATAAACAAAATAGAAACCCCAAAAGTGATACAAAAGATCTATAATCAAAAAGTTGGTGTTTCAAGAAGATAAACAAAACAGACAAGCCATTACCTACACTAACTAAAAAAAGAAGAGAGGAGACCCAAAAAGCAAAAACCATTAATGAAAAAGGAGACATTTCAACTGATACCACAGAAATACAAAGAATTATTAGAGACTATTATAAACAACTGTATGCCAACAAGGTTAAAAACATGGAGGAAATGGATAAATTTTTGGACATACAAGCTACCAAGTGTGAACCAAGAAGAAATAGAAAACCTGAACAGACCCATAACAAGCAATGGGATTCAGGCAGTAATCAGCAGTCTCCCAACAAAGAAAACCTCAGGACCAGATGGCTTTACTGCTGAATTCTATTAGACATTTAAAGAGGAATTAAAGCCTGTGCCCTGACCTAACTGCTGAAGTGTTTCACCTATATTTTCTCT
>NW_007737901.1:30506-33822 GCF_000696425.1 Galeopterus variegatus | reverse complement strand
CTAGGAGTTTTTTGATAGAGTCTTTAGGTTTTTCTATATATAGTATCATGTCATCTGCAAACAGGGAAAGTTTGACTTCATCTTCTCCAATCCGGGTTCTGTTTATTTCTTTCTCTTGCCTGATTGCTCTAGCTAGTACCTCCAGTACTATGATGAATAGAAGTGGTGAGACCCCAAAAGCACAAGCAGCAAAAGAAAAAATAAACAAATCGGACTATATCAAACTAAAAAGTTTCTGCACAGCAAAAGAAACAATCAACAGAGTGAAAAGACAACCGACAGAGTGGGAGAAAATTTTTGCCAACTATGCATCTGACAAGGGACTAATATCCAGAATATACATAGAACTCAAGCAATTATACAGTAAAAAAAAGTGACCCAATTAAAAAACTGGGCAAAGGAGCTGAATGGACATTTTTCAAAGGAAGACTTACAAATGGCCAACAGATACATGAAAAAATGCTCAACATCACTAGTCATCAGGGAAATGCAAATTAAAACCACATTGAGATACCACCTCATTCCAGTTAGACTGGCTATGATAAAAAAGATGGTGAATAACAAATGCTGGTGAGGGTGTGGAGAGAAGGGAACACTACTGTACTGTTGGTGGGAATGTGAATTAGCACAAGTACTTTGGAAAACAATTTGGAGGTTTCTCAAACAACTACAGATAGATCTTCCATATGATCCAGCAGTCCCTCATCTGGGTATATATCCAGAGGAATGGAAATCATCATGTCAAAGAGATACCTGCACTCCCGTGTTTATTGCAGCTCCAATTACAATTGCCAAGATATGGAACCAACCTAAATGTCCATTAATAGATGATTGGATAAGGAAACTGTGGTATATATACACTATGGAGTACTACTCTGCCATAAAAAAGAATGAAATACTCCCATTTGCAATAACATGGATGAACCTGGCAAAACTTATGTTGAGTGAAACAAGCAAAGCACAGAGGGATAAATACCACATGTGCTCATTCATATGTGGGAGCTAAGAGAGAAAGGAAGGCAGGAAAGAGAGTCCACAGTAGTGCTGTGATCAAACAGAGGGAGGGAACATTCCTAGGGCTAAAAATTGGAGTTGAGGGGAGAGGGGGAATGGAAGGGAGGTTGAGGGATAATTGGAAGGGGACAAAGGGTACAAAAGTAATTTCTGGTAATGGGTGTGCCCCCAATATGAATATGGCCCCCACATCATGGGCAGGAGGGGGGACAATCAGCTTTGTATCTTATGACTATTTGAAATAAATAAATAAATAATAAATACATAAATAAATAAAAATAAAGAGGAATTAATACTAATTGTCTTCAAACTATTACTAAAAAATGAAACAGGCCATTTTCCCAATCTCATTCTACAAGGCTCGCATCACTCTGATACCAAAATCAGACAAAGATACAGCACAAAAAGAAAACTGGAGGCCAATATCTCTAAGGAACAAAAATCCTCAACAGTATACCAGCAATCAGAACACAGAAACAGAGCAAAAAAATAATACATCATGATCAAGTGGGATTCATCCCGGGGGTGCAAGTATGTTTCAACATATGCAGGTCAATAAAAATGATATACCACATCAACAAAATCAAGGACAAAAACCATATGATTTATCTCAATAGATCCAGAAAAAGTATTTGACGAAATTCAACATCCCTTTGTGATAAAGACTGTCAGCACATTAGGTGTAGAAGGGAAGCATATCAACACAATGAAAGCCATATATGACGAATCCACTACTAACCTCATCCTGAATGGAGAACAGTTTTAAGCTTTTAAGAATGGGAACAAGACAATGGTGCCCACTCTCATCACTCCTATTTAACATAGTGCTGGAAGCATTAGCCAGAGCAATTAGGCAAGAGAAAGAATTAAAGGGCATCCAGATTGGAAAAGATGAGGTCAAACTGTCCCTGTTTGCAGATGATATGATACTATATATAGAAAAACCTAAAGTCTCTATAAAAGAAACTCTTAGAGCTGATTAACAATTTTGTTAATGTTGCAGGATACAAAATCAACACATAAAATCTGGTAGCTTTTTTATACTCCAACAATGAACTAGCAGAAAAAGAAATCAAGAAAGCAAGCCCATTTACAATAGTCACCACAAAAATAAAATGCCTAGGAATTGATTTGTACAAGGAGGTGAAAGATCGCTACAATGAGGACTACAAATCACTGCTGAAAGAAATTAAAGAGGACATAAAAAGAAGGAAAGACATTCCATGCTCTTGGATTGTAAGATCAACATTGTGAAAATGCCCATACTACCGCAAGTGATCTACAGATTCAATGCAATCCCCATCAAAATACCAATGACATTCTTCACAGAAATAGAAAAAAAAAATCCTAATATTCATATGGAACAACAGAAGAAGACCCCAAATAGCCAAAGCAATCCTGAGAAAAAATAAAATAAAATAAAATAAAATAAAATAAAATAAAATAAAATAAAATAAAGCCAGAGGCATTACACTGCCTGACTTNAAATGGATAAATTTTTGGACATACAAGCTACCAAGTGTGAACCAAGAAGAAATAGAAAACCTGAACAGACCCATAACAAGCAATGGGATTCAGGCAGTAATCAGCAGTCTCCCAACAAAGAAAACCTCAGGACCAGATGGCTTTACTGCTGAATTCTATTAGACATTTAAAGAGGAATTAAAGCCTGTGCCCTGACCTAACTGCTGAAGTGTTTCACCTATATTTTCTCTTAGTAATTTTACAGTTTTGGGTCTTATACCTAGGTCTTTTAATCCATTTTAAGTTGATTTTAGTGTATGGTGAGAGATGCATATCTAGTTTCATTCTTCTGCATATGGATATCCAGTTTTCCCAGGACCACTTGTTGAAGAGGCAGTCTTTTCCCCAATGTAGATTTTTGTTGCCTTTGTCTAATTTCAGATGGCTATAAGCCTGAGGAGTGATTTCTGGATTCTCTATTCTACTCCACTGGTCTTAATTTCTATTTTTATACCAGTACCATGCTGTTTTGGTTACAACAACTTTGTAGTATAATTTGAAGTCAGGCAGAGTTATGCCTCTGGCTTTGTTTTGTTTGTTCAGGATTGCTTTGGCTATTTGGGGTCTTTGGTTTTTCCATATGAAAGGTAAGATTGTTTTTTCCATTTCTGTGAAGAATGTCATTGGTATTTTGATGGGGATTGCATTGAATCTGTAGACTGCTTTGGGTAGTATAGACATTTTCACAATGTTAATTCTTCCAATCCAAGAGCATGGAATATCTTTCCATCTTTTTGTGTCTTCTTTAATTTCTTTCAGAAGTGGTTTGTAATTCTCA